>NC_136494.1:86654504-86932004 GCF_053919585.1 Euprymna scolopes | reverse complement strand
TTACTTCTCTTTCTATTCCATCCCCAAAAATCTATGCCTTGGAGTAAGAGGAGGCAATTTAAGAGGAGACTCTGATTTACCTCTGCACTCCATGTTTAAAAAGGAAGTGTCCTCTATAGTATCAGATCTGACCGAATGCTTAATTGTAGGCATAGACCAATTCATACCATCTAAAAAATTCCAACAAAAACCTACCAGCCAGCCATGGTTTTCCCCAGAATGCGCTGCTGCCATCTCGCACAGAAATCACTTTTTACATAGCTACCAACGTAATAGATGCACTGAGATGAGACTAAAGCTGCTTTCAGGACTGCCAGCAACCACTGTAAAAGAGTAATACAAAAATGCAAGAGAGCTATATGCCCAGTCTTTTTAATCCAAGGTAGCTGATCAGCGGCTTGGTTCCCACCAATTTTGGCAAATAACAAATAGGATACTGAACAGAAGTGTGTGTTCTATCCCAACCATTATCAATGGACCAGAGGTCACCTCGTCAGCATCAGACAAGGCCAAACTATTTGCAAAGAATTTTGCAGCTAATTCTACCCTATGCGACGAAGGCCATCAACTCCCCATATTTCCTCATATAACACAGAACACGCTAGGTAACATACAAATATCCGTGCATTAGGTCGCTAAGCTAATCAAGAACCTTGATTCCAGTAAAGCAACTGACCCTGACGGCATCCTAATTATAGTGTTAAAAAAGCTTCAACCAGAACTTGCTCGCATACTTTCGAAACTGTTCAAGCGCTGCCTTAAGGAGAAGTGCTTTCCGGCTCCCTGGAAGACCTCATCAAATTGCTCTGTATTTAAGAATTCAAGTGATAAGTTATCTCCCTCTCAGTACAGACCAATAAGTCTCCTGTGTGTTATGAGTAAGTTGTTGGAATCCATATTAAATAGAGAAATAGTCAACCACCTCAGCAGAAACAACCTTCTTAGTGACACACAATATGGTTTCCGCTCTGCAAGACGTACCGCAGATGTGCTGACGGTTATATCTCACAGGATTAGTGAATCTCTTGACAAAGGCTTCCTTTCTACGGCAATTGCTCTTGACATATCAAAGGCCTTCGAGAAGGTATGGCATAAGGGTCTACTTCACAAGATTTCCAGCTACGGTATAACTGGAAATGTTTTCTCCATCATGAAATCATTTCTCTCCGATAGGCTCGTTGGACAAAAATCAGAGGCCTGCAGTATTAATGCCGGAGTCCCTCAGGGGTCAATCTTGGGCCCAACTCTCTTCCTGATCTACATCAATGACCTCCCTAAACACATACTTAAATCATTCGCTTACATCTATGCTGATGACACGACCATCTACGGCAACACATCAAAGACTGTAAATGACAAAGTTCTCTCTGATTCTCTCTCCTCTGATCTCGAGCGCGTGGTTCAGTGAGAGAAGACGTGGCTGGTTACCTTTAATGAATCCAAAACCAAACTCCTATCCTTACATCACAACGCTCTTATCCCCGTCTGGCATCAATTGTGATGGATCGCTCTCGTCTTGGTGAGGCCCCGTGTTTTGACAATCTTCTGGGTTTGACCTTTACTCCTGATCTGAAATGGAACACGTACATCAAGTCTGTTGCCAAGGTCGCTGGAAAGATGGGGGGATCCTTCTACCGCTCCAGAAGATATATCACTACTGATGCAATTCTCTATCTATATAAAAGCCAAGTACGTCCAAGGATGGAATACTCCTGCCATATCTGGACAAGAGCTGCTAAAAACAGCCTATCCTTCCTTGACAGAGTACAAAATAGACTTCGTTGCTCAGTGGGGGTTGCCCTTTTCTCTACCCTGCAACCTCTCTCCCACAGAAGAGACGTTGCGAGCCTATCCTTGTTTTATCGTTATTTTCATGGCAGGTGCTCGTATGAACTCCAATCTCTGGTCCCCCACCTCGCCAGTCTTTCACGAAAAACACCCGTCTAGCCGAATCAACTGTGAAAAATTTCCCCCACTCTTTATCTGTGCCTAAATCAAAACGTGGATTCCATGAACAAAGCTTATTTCTTAGAACCGCACGCCTGTGGAACTCTGTGCCGTCTGCCTGCTTCCCACCTGACTACAACTTGAATGTGTTCAAGTCCAACGTTAACAAATTCCTAATGAACCGCCCCCTTACGTAAACACTTTATCAAATCTCCACACTAAGTTAATGTACTTGCAATAACCCTTATCCCTGAGTGGCTTCCGGGCCTTGATAAGTGGTGACCACTGGGTAAGAAAAAAAAACAATAGAACGAAGGATGAAATGGTTTGTGGGTTTAGTCGCTTCGGAAAGCCCAGTTGCGGTAAAAAATGATTTATTTGTTTTTGCTTGTTTTTTTTGTTTTTTTTTCGTAAATGATGGATCATATTTTTTTCCCGGCAATACCATGATGGCGATTTATTTTTCTTCGCTTGTAAGTGTTTTTCCACTTCCCATTGTAGTTGAATATACAAGACGCTATTATTGTCGTTCATCAGAAAAATAGAAAAAATATTTTTAAACCGACACTCATATTAATGTGTAAGCAAACCCAACGTTTTTGCCATAATATATCACGAGTTCCTTTTAGTTTTATGAAAATCTGTTCACGCAAAAATGAGATATTTTAAATTTTATAATAAACCTATTACTTCCGTTCTGGGCATATGAACATTATATTAAGATAGGTGTACATTTCTCGATAGCTCTTTCATCTATCGTCTTTCCAAGAAAAAGTCGATAGAATACAATGAAAATAATATGATTGGTGAAACTAAAAATATTTAGGGAATGTTAAAGTGTCAAAAGACGATAAATAAACAGACAAAAAATACCGTAAAAACGTATTATGCGTTGCTTGTACTCTGCTTTCTGTTGTTTGATATATAATGCGACGAATGCATCTCCTGTTTTTTGCAATTAGAGTTTGCCCTAAGAAAGTAAAATTATTTACCTATTTAAAGGCCAGTGTGATGCTGGTAATGTGGGGGGGATTATTTTTCTTTCTGGACTCTTATAAATCAGCGCGTTCCATTCAAGGTAAGGCAGGATAGGGTTGAATATATTGCGCACTTTTCTTCTGTAACTTTGGCCTCTGCTAATAGCCAACATTTGGTTAAAATCCATCTTACCCCAATAAATATGAAATAGAGTTGTTTGAACTAATGCATAAAGATGATTCCAAAATCATTTTAAGAAATTAGAAATTCAGTGTTTATTTTAATTCGATAACCTCATTTGTGCCGGAAAAGGCTATTGATGAAAAACGGTCAATATCTTTGAGGAACTTCAACACCTTTCACTCGGTTGTTTTGTCCTACGCGGTGCCATTTTCCTCGTCTTATACGCGTATGTCAAATTAAATAGTTTATTTCAATCGTTTCTGACACTTTAACATTTTCCATTCGTTCTTTATTGACGCCAAAATTATTTTTCGATGTATGCTACCGATTTTCTCTTGCCCGAGAGGTAGTTAAAAACGCTACAAAGCTGATCTTGTTTCAATGCTTTTAAACATTTTATACCTGTAAAAACACAAAGACACACACACGCGCGCACACACACACACATACACACACACAGATATATATATATATATATATATATATATATATAAAGTCATCCACAGACTGAGCGTTTCGCAGTATCGCATCTCTAAAGTGCAGCTAAATCAGCTACTGCTTACAACTAGGACAAAACGTCGATCTTCTCGACAATTGTCAGCACTACGAGCATAATACTATTCTGCCTGCAACTCTGTAATGACTAATATACGAAGGCCTTCAGCTCGATTAGCATTGCATTATACATTAGTGTCAGCGTGTCATTTAACTATAGCAAGAGAGCATTCATAGACATTAATAGATTGACTGTGTCATTTCGATCAGACTAGCAACTGCATTAGGTAAAGATGAAGATTCACCCGCCTAGGCTACTGTCGGCGTCACATTATTATGACTGCTAATAATTATATATACATACATATATATATATATATATATATATATATATATATACACTAGAAGGCCGTCACGCATTGTCAGGTCGTACCGCATGTGCTTAATATGATATTTTGATTAATGCAAATTTCGTATTTATTATTATATTATATTGAACCCTCTATATTGTCATGATTATAAATGTTTTTAAAAACTCACTCCTGCACGACCAACGAAAATCGAAACCAACACGTTTAGCTTACGATTTACTTTTTTCTTTTGACATTGATGCCTGAGTTTGAAGACACGTTTAAAAAGGATAAAATTTAATTTTAAATATGAACAAATTGCTGTTACATTACGCATGTATATTCGTAATGTCGTCGTTCGGACTTCACTTAACAAATTCCATATTTTTAAATTTTCACATTTTCCACTGATTTAACCCGGCTAAAACAAAAATATAAGGTTTCGCATGGGTTCGAATACCCTGCATATAAAGTTTGATGTCTATAGATCCAGAACTGACAGGTGAGTTTTGAAGGAAAAACTATTTAAACACAGATACACACAGACACACAGACACAGACACACACACACACACACACACATATATATATATATATATACGCATACATTAATATATGTAGAACAATATTTGTGTTTATTACATTTACGCAATAATTAAGAAAGTATAAATCCTGGAGAATATCTGCAAAAATATAATTACTTGTAAGTAACAACTAAATATGATCATCCCCTGAGAAAACCGGGAAATAAACTAATAAGTTATTGATTAAAATTTATGTTTAAGAGAATATGCAAATCAGCTAGATATTTTGCAAATGTATGCAATTCCATCATTCATATATAACAAAGTTTTATTTTCATTTTAAATGAATAGAAAAAAAGGGTTTTTCATATAAATATCAATGCACAAACCCCTTCATATATATATATATATATATATATATATATATATATATATATATATATATATATATATATATACTCATGAGGAAAAATAGGTCAAGCATGAAAGAAGGGAGAACTCGATTTTTCAATATTTTTCTATGAATTTTTGTTAATTTTAACTGAAAATTTCTATTGTGCAGATCATTATTCTTATAACATATAATCATAAGTAAAAAATGAATCCTAAAATTGTAAGACCGTATCTTGGTGAGGAAATATATAAAAAAACGATATCGTATGGTAAAGGCAGTCGAAAATGAATTACAAGCAGATTTTTGATAGTCTAAGAAAAGAAAATGTGAAAACATCTCTTTCTGTAGTGAAGCGAATTGGCCGAAGGTTCGAAGTCGAACGCTTGTTAAAAGAGAAATCTGGATCTGGTCGCCCTAGAACACCAACTTTGAAGGAGTACCTGTTTTGAAGGATTGAAAGAAAACTTATGTTGACCATAGCAAAGAATTAAAAAAATGGGATGTAAATGTTCTTTCTAGGTATACAATATATAGACGAATAAAAGAAATGGGATTTTCTTTTAAAATGTGTGCACAGAAGGCATATTTATCTAAGAATAACATCAATGCTAGAAAGAGAATTTTCTGTTTTTATGGCAAAAAAGATACAGACTGGTTCAGAAATTTTTTCTGGTTAGATGAATCAAGATTTTGTCTTGTTAGTGATGCTCCCAATGCTCCAAAACGGTGCAATCGAAGAACTGAAGAAAGCTTAAATATTATGCGCGGTTTGTTTTTATATTAGTGTTGAACTTATTCAATATTTTTTCAATTATAACTACAATAAATTGCGGTTTCACTTAATGCTTAACTAGCAAATTCTAGCATTGCTACATATATAATTTGCTGATTTCTTTATGTCCTCTGATGAGAGGAATTATGAGAATAGCATTCAATGAAACTCCGCCAAATAAGGACTTTGTAAATTATTTTTTGGAGTATTCAGTCGAACAATAATTTTTTTTATTGTAGAGCTCAACTTACAGTTTTGATTTTGTTTCTCTTATATATATATATATATATATATATATATATATATATATATATGAATAGATAGATAGAGAGAAGGAGAGAGGGGGAAAAAGAACAAACCGTGTTATCTGTTCATCAACGTTTTGTTTATATTTCGAGACTTCCTCTCGATAATATATATATATATATATATATATATATATATATATATATATATATATATATATATATATATATATCATGATTTTCTTGGGGGTACAAAACTTTATTCAGGCAATCATGAAGGGAAGGCGTATTCCTTCCGAATTCATTTTATATTAAAAAAAAGACCTAGGAAAAAAGGAAAATGGATAGCGACTAAAAATATAAAAGTAGGGAAATAGAAAAAAAATCGAATGTTGGGCTTATTGTTCCTGATTATTCATTTTCTCATACATTTTTAATCCTAATAGGATTTTGTTTTAAATATCTTCTCTCGTTGCGTTTTTATAATGTTTACTTATTTCACTAAAAAAAAAATGTTTTTTACGCTTCAAAGTTTATACTACATATGTTCATTGTCTTATCTGATGGAAGTATTACGTCGGGATTTTAAGTTACTTTTAATGTCTTATGTACACTTCTTACTTTAGTTGTCTCATAAAATTAACATGTCGATTTAAAAGTTTTCAAACTACTGTATATGTAGTGATCATATGCTTGTTTTAATTTTTTACATTTTGCAGCATTTTGTTTACTTGTTTTCATCTGTAAAATGTTCATTTGTCTTCTTTTCCTGGACGTTATTATTTCCGTCCTTGTTTTTAGTGTTGTATTCGTAGAACATCCATCGGTCCTTTGAATTTTATAAAATATTTACTGAACAATTGTAACCATTAAGAAAATACACAGTATGATGTCATTTTTTTATATTTACTTGTCTTGATTTTTGCAACAAAAAAAAAATGATGCGCATGCGCGGTTATGACAACCGATAATGATGAAGCGTAATTAATTCAGTCAATTAATATTGACTTTCATTTTATTGGTACATGAACATTACTGATTTTAGATGTATATTATTTTTTGGCAATATATATCTATATATATATATAGATATATAGAAAAAATATATATGTATGTATGTATATATATATATATATATATATATATATATATATGCCCAGGCATCATACCCCAAATGGCGTCCTGAGCTGACTAAATATGGACACTTGTTATAACAGACTAGCGAGATATAAGCAGAGGATGATTTAGTCATGCGCAGGAAATTAATGAATTAATACTTTTTTCCTATATAATATTTTGATTGCAGAAATTCGTGTCTGGACCAAAGTACCGTGAGTGTGCAACAACATATGTCACATACAAAATTATCATGTATAAAGTATTAGTCACTATCTAATGTAACTAAAGAACGTCTTTGAAGACCCATTTAGTTGTTTTAAAAATATTCTACATTTCATCCTAAGAGTAACATCATCACAATCACAGCAATCTTATAAGAAGTAATTCCTATTTTTCCATCTAAATAAGAATCCCTTATTACCAACCACACTTATCACCTAGCGGATTTCTGTACTTTCAACATATATAGGATTACATTCTCATCAACTGAAAAATATACTAATATACAACGATGAATTTTCTAGTTTCCAATTAAAAAATAATAAATTCTCCCTTCTTACAGTCTACCAAATCTCATTAGCTGAGAGCTAATAATTCGTTCATTCCAAAATCCAAGTCTTATTACAAAAACGAACGCTCCAGGAACTTTCGAAAACTGTCGTCACTCTCTACAAAATTGAATCTTTTTAAATAGATTAAACTCAATACAAACATAATGTCAAACTACGACATATCGGGGCTTGCTCGTTAAGGCATTTCATTTAATATTCCGTAGACGTAAAATGTTCTTATGCAGTATCGCTACCGTGCTAACTCTTTTGTGTTTACATAAATCATACATGTTATTATTAAATAATGTTTTTCGACAAATCAGCACATACTAAAAATTAATAATTCATCTGTTGTAAAGTAAGACAAATTTTTTTCAGAGTACAACTAATAAAATGCTCTCTTTATACGCTAAATAAAAAAATACAACGGATTATGCGAACAATACAGCCGAGTCCCGGATTTTACAGAATCCTTACAGAGTGAACTCGAGTGTTTGACTTAATTCAATCAAAACCAGAAATTGACAGTTGATATAATTACAAAATCTCCTTATGTGTAATTTTGAAGACTTTCAACTGACTATTTGTATAGTGTGTGCATGTGTAGGCGTGTGTGTGCGTGCTAATGTGTATATGTGTGCTTGCCTGTGTGCCTGCATGCGTGTGTGTACGTCTGTGTGCGTGTGTGCATCGGTATGTGCGTGTGTGCATCGGTGTGTGCGCCCGTGTGTTTGTGCGTGCGTGTGCGTCCATATCTGTTTGCGTATATGTGTGTGTGCGCCCTTGTTTGTTTGCGTGCGTATGCACGTGAGTGTGTGCGTGTCTGCGTGCATGCGTGGGCGTGTGTGTGTGTTCTTGTGTGCGCACGTGCGTGCGAATGTGTAGTGTGCGTATGCGCGTTTTGTGCGTGTGCGTAGGCACATGTGGGTGCATGTGCATGCGCGCGTGTATGCGAGAGCGTGTTTGCCTCTGTATGTGTGTGTGCGTGCGGTTGCGCGTGTGCGTGTGTGTACGTTTGTGTGTGCTTGTGTCTGCGCCATACAAATCAATCTAATGCCTGCATCAACCAGACCCAGTCATGACAACACGTGGCATAGCGGGTACATCTAGTAGCAAAATATATATATATATATATATATATATATATATATATATATATATATATATATATATATATATATATATATATAAGTTAAGTGATAAATAAGTAAAATAGATAGAAAATATAAAAAACCAGCACCAAACAAACACAAATCTATGGGTAAAATATTAATATTTCTGTTGAAAAATTAAATGGTGATTTGTAATTAAGGCTAAGTGAATGTGGTACGCGATTTCTATCGCAAGAATTCTTGTTATTTTAGTAATCATTCTAGCTACATATCGAGGAGAAAAGAATAGGAGTGCGTGTTTAAATTATAATAACATTTAAAAAAAGTAATTCTCAGACTGTAAATTAAGAAGAAAAAGAATTGGTAAGTCCAATGAAAATACGCGTAAAAGTTTAACCATGCTTAAGTAAAAAAAGAAAACTTTTTTGGAATTGAAAATCGTTGCCAGAGATTAAATCAGAACTAAATACCCTTACGAAATGAATAAACTGATATTAATATATCAGAAATATGAGTAATTTGGTTAATCAAGGTTACTATTTCCAGAGGTGAAGCAACAAAATAGGTTCTAACGAAATTAATGCAAGGGAACTCAATACCAAAGTAGAGTGTGATATACGTTATATTTGCTTTACATAAGCATTTATATTTAGTTGCACATTCATGAGCTTGTTAAGCCAGTTATAAGTGACTAATGCCCTTTTCAGACGATACTGGGATACATATGTAAAACGCATTTCACATTTGTATTAGCATGAAGAGGTATCTAGTTACTTCTAACTAGCTGACCGAAACATGCTCATGAATGCGTAGCAACATATTAATGTATATGTAAAACAATATATATATATATATATATATATGTGTGTGTGTGTGTGTGTGTGTGTATGTGTGGTGGATGTTTAGATATTAATAGCAAGTAGTTGAAAGTAAAGGTGTAGTCAATAGGCAATATCAAAGAAACAGATATTATATGTTGACTTATACGATACGAAATATATTCAATAAAAATATAGTTAATTACGTATTAATTTGGTTGAACAATATTAATACCTTTTTTATACCTGTAGAAAAGGACTAGGCGTCAAGATAACTCGCTATTAAGAATTATTTGATGACTTAAATCTTTCCACTACTTTGAAGAATGATTTTTATGAATAGCTTGACTACACTAACCAAAATAAAACTATGTGTATATACACTTACTCCTGGGATTGATTCAAGACATCACGTAAAGATCTTTTACAATATATAGAAATTGAACAATAAACAGTGACTTTGTAATAATTATGAATACTAAGGACATAAGCCGTTCGATGTGAGTGGTGTTGGAGGGATAATTGTAGAGGGAGGAAATCTATTAATTAAAACGAAAGTTGATGCACATGTGATTTGTTTTGGTTCATTTTCCTCTGCCTGTCTGCCCGTCTGTCTGTCTGTCTGTCTCTCTTTCTCTCTCTCTCCACACACACGCGCACACACACTCACGCACACATACACATATATAAACATAGGGTGGGCCACTTAAAACTAGTCAGGAAAATGTAGTAGAGATGAGGAATATTCTTATATTGTTTAAATTGACTGTAGCGTTATAAAAGTTGCTGGAATTGACATCTAGGCATTTCTGCAAACGTTTAAAAACATTTGCAGATACTGCCTGTAGGTCTGTGGTGATTCTCGTGGTAGCGTTGGTAATGTGCTCCTCTTCTTGGTCTAGATTATAGTGATCTTTTGCAACATCTTTTCGTGTACAAGTCCCATTAAGATAAAAAAATCTCATGATGACAGGTCCGGGGAACGTGGTGACTATAACAGTTTGGATATAGTTCTGTCTTCCGTAAACATATCCTGAACGCGCGTCAGTGATCTATGAGACCTGTGGCATGTAGAGCCATCTTGTTGAAAAAAGAATTGCATTTTGTCTTGTAGTGTCAGTTGGTCGCTAAGCTTAATCTGAAAAAAAATATATAATTAGAAAAAGATTAGGGAGACTGGGCTACTTTTGGGTGTGTCACCCGTTATATATATATATATATATATATATATATATATATATATATATATATATATATATATATATATATATTTAAAAGAGTGTAGCCATCAACAATTGTGGGTTTTTGTAAAGGTTTTTATCATATTTTTATTTTAAAATAATTTAAAATAAAAATTAAAATTAAATTAAAATAAAAATATGATAAAAACCTTTTAAGAAAAACACAATTGTTGATGGCTACACTCTTTTAAATATACATTTTTTCTCTCGTTGGAACTACACACCCATAACTTTAACTATATATATATATATATATATATATATATATATATATATATATATATATATATATATATATATACGTATATTCATATATATATATATATATATATATATATATATATATATATAACGACCTTGAAACACGCGTGTACGTAGATTACTGTTTTTAAAAATAATAAATAAATAAAAATGTTATATACGTCCAAATTAAAAAAGGGCGACTTTCTAAGTAAATAAAAAAATGAGTTCCGAGGCGGAGCCAATATTAACCGTATATGTCGCTTGAAAAAACAACAACAACAATAACAATATATATATATATATATATATATATATATATATATATATATATATATATATATATATATATAAAGCTCCGGTGTATATCAGTTTGACTCGATGACAAAGACAGCGGTATTATACTATACTAACATGGTGAGTCGGCGTTGTCCTGGATTAGATAGGGGTCAACAAGTGTATTACATGTCCAATATTTTTATCATCATCGAAATCGATGAATTGTCCATTTTTAAATAAAATCTAAAGATTGACTGGTTTAATCAGTGACCTAGCACGGTGCGCCGGGAGAAAGCTTAGCATGCTTCCCGGAAGTGATTTAGTCCACAATACATTATAGTCAACATTAAACTCTAGAGAAGCTACGGTTGGTTTTAGAAAAATATTTATATATAATCGCTTAAATGAAAGTTTAGAATATATTATATTATATATAATAGATTAAATGCAAGTTTAGAAGTTATCTATCATAGTTTAATTGTACTCAAACAAAATCATTCATTTCGAAGGCGTCACTGTCTTATCTAAGAACCTATTGTTTATTTGGTAGGCTGGATCTTTTTGCTGATAAAACTTGTCAAATGCACTTGTTATGTTAGTTTTTTATAAGGGTTTTAATATTCGTGATACTTGTGATGTTTTTTTTTCTTGATATTTTTTGCGAGTATCGATTGTTGATACTTGCCGGGGTAATCTGATACAAAACTAATCTAAGAACATTTTCAGAGGCATAAGATATATTTTAGTATAATTAAGAAAATAATCAGGCTAGCTGTTTCCGAGCTCGCGAGAAACTCTCTCCATAAAATAACACACACACAAAGTTCCTTTATATAGATATTTATTTACTTTAAAAAAATATTTTAGGAATATATGTGCATGCATGTGTTTTCAACAATTTCCTTAGGACAGCAATGTGGTAAGCCGGATCTTACAATGAAACTATGTTTTATACCGTCTGTATTGGTAAGCATCATTCGATTTTATTCTACAGTCCTGGATATGACCTTAAACTCTATCCAGTGATGAGGCCCCAACTTGTGGACTTTCGGGAATGTGGAGCCACCCTTTAATTGCCATTGCTCCCAGGTCCACTCTGCTCCGGAGGTGAAAGTACCTGTTATGGTTCCAACTATGGGTGAAATAGAAACGCACTTGAAAACAACAAATATATTCTATTAATTTTTTTTTCAATCTATGGATTCGTTATTAAATAATCTGAAAAGGGTTGATATGCCGTAAAACAAAAACAACTAACAACGATCTATTTTATCCTACACTCTTTCATTTCCTTTAATTTCTATTCTCTTTTCCTTTTAAAAAATCAGAAATATTTCGCTTGAAGCAATGAATGTTTAAAATCATGTTTCAATTTAAGATCAGGCATAATGGCGTGCAATTCTAAAGAAAGTCGCATTAGAAGCATACATACGCATATGCAGCTAATAATTTTTGCGTAAATAAATAAAATTATATATATATATATATATATATATATATATATATATATATATATATATATATATATAAACTGTTGAGTACTGAAACCTCTCAGATTTCTAGAATACTTCTTAAGAATAAGGTAATATTTATTGATAATATTTACAAAGATTCAAATCAACACGCTACTTTATGTTCGAAACATGTGAGGACCATTGCGAACATTACTTTTTAAAAGTTTTTAGTGGAAACATATCTTGCTTTCGTTAACCGATGTAGATCTTTATTAAAACAACAAAACCTATATATATATATTATCACTTGTGTTCGTCAACATGCTTATAATATAAGTATCGTTTGCAACATATGTATAATAAAATAGAAACATTATTTCACTTCGAAAAAATTATATCGCTTGGCAAACGCAGACGCCACATAAAAATAAAATTCAATAAGGTAAGACTATTATCCAAAATCTGTTGTAGGTTCCGTGCACTTTGCCGCTTCTATTCACTATCGTTACTTTTCTTTTTATTCTGACAAGATTTACACTCCCCAACAGATAACATTTAGTGCTTGTAACACGCTACTTCCTCCCTCATTACTCTGTCCTCCTTCTAAACTGGCTTACATTGTTATTAAATATTCCATTGGGTTCAATTATTACACCCGCCCATGATTATGCCATTTTACTGTTTCGTTTTGTTGCAGTCACCGTATAAGCATTTCGTACATAAATAACGAATGCCTCTACAAAAAATGCTGGCCAATCATATTAGCTGTCTACATACGATTACTAGAATATGATATTATCTGACTCGTGTAATTTTAAACACTTAACCAAAATGGAGTGCTCGCGTACTCTGTCACATGAAAAAAAAACAATCAGTCTTCCGTTACATACTTTACACATATTCAACATCCATGCGTAAGTTTATGTTCATCCATTCTACTTAGAAAAATGTTTGTGCTTCTTCCTCCGTCAAATGAAATGTATACTGAATACGGAAGACACTTCTTAACAATGTGGCGTTATATTAAGTAAACAACAAGAATAAAAAAAATACCGTTATTTGAATGTTTCTTCCATTCGCGATGCCTTTTTAAGTGATATAAGCGCTATTATTTTATCCAGTGCATTACGACTTGTAAATAATTATTTTAGTATATGCATTAATAAACAATATCAACTGCATTGTTTTCAATTCAAGTTTTACGGTATCTTCGTATTAGTTAGATTGTAAGGTTAAAGAACAGAATAGTTGCAACATATCCTACACTACACAAGTAACGAATGAGTTTCCAAATAATATCGTTTATTATTTCGATTTGTTAATAATGATATCATATATACATTAACTAAAAGCCAAAATCATAGTCCGTGATTTTAATTCTTTTCAGTTACGTTTTTTTGGGGGGAATGCTCTACCTGCCTTTGCCCGGTTGTAAAACACGCATTAATATTATAGTAGCAATGTAATAGTGTTATTAATTCAGCACGATATTCTCTTTGCATAAATACCGAAACATTTTTCTTTACTATGGGGGTGCTAGTTAGGTACGTTGGATAAATTATTATCACGCTATGTATTGGAGTACTTGTTTCATCAATCACAGAATTAGTAGAACATTTTACTCACCTATGTGCATCCTAAATGGCTTACGTAGAGAGTATTTCTAGCTCGAAAAGTTACATGGTACATGTTATCAATCTGCGAATCATTCATGAAATTCCAAGTAAAAAGCAACACACTTTCACTTCTCTATATTCTAGTAGATCCAACTCTCGCTGATGCCCACGCTGCTCAATACTCTACAAATTAAATAAAAAATCTAGCATTACAGGGTATGCAACCCATATAAATTAAAGTCGAAATCCACAATTCTGGAGTACATTCTCAATAAACAACTTCTTATAATTCTTATAATATGAGATTATAAGATAAAAAACTAGGTAAAACACTATTCATTAATGATAATCGTCAAACACTTTAACGTGTTTAAAATTCCTAAATTTTTATTCATGTACATATTACATTTTGCGAAGTAAGTATTAATGCTTTCGGAAAAATGTATAATACAATGTTATAAAAAGTGAATAGCCTTATTTAAATCCGATATTTATTTGTTAAAAAGAACCGGTGGCAGATAATATTGTAATTACGCCCGTATCCTCATTGGGGAAAGGCTTACACCAGAAATTCGTTTTACCGTAAACAAAAGAAAAATATGGTTCCGAAATTGTTCGTTTATTATAAAAACAAACAAAAAAAGACACGCCGCCCTTTCCTCCTCAGTCTTTTTTTTTCTATCACACAGCAGCATACGTATATAAGATATTTGCAAGACATGAAAACATATTTGCAAAAAGTTCAGACGTAAATAAAGAATTTCACGGTCTTCTAAAATCAACGCACGATTAGGCACACACACACTGCTTTTAGAACGCTTATTAACATACATTCATAAACGCACTCACAATCTCACTTATCTCGCTTTTCTCGCACCTGTAAATATTGGAGCTAGCTGAATTGAATGCACATACATAGTCTCGCTAAAACAGTCACATTAATACATCTACAAATATATTCATGCCTATTGCTTTGCATCTATATATGCACGCGCAGTGCAAACATATTATTTTACACCAAACATTCTAATGCGCTTTGAACTCTCATTTTATACGAAGATTTATTTCACGTAATCATAATTGGGTTGATAGGAAATATTTTTTATGAAAGGCATGTAATTCTTGTTAATAATAACGTAAAGGTCACAATCCCCTCTCATCCTCAACCAATTTTCTTTTCAGAAAGCAGCGGGGCTGAATAAAGATTTTATTTATGTATCTGCTTATAATTCGTATTATTTGGATAATTCGGAATATCGCGATGTGTATACTGTCAAGCTCCAGAATATGTAAGCAAGCAGTTCCCAATTTCGAAGACGACTCTTTATTTTACCCGAGAGGTTAGCATGCTCTCATTCTGTAAATCATTTGTAATTTGAAACGATATTCTGAGTATATCCGGCACTGAAAAGTGAACATTACATGCCCAAAAGAGTGTCATTTACAATAAACTTTTACCAAGTACTTTATCTGTTATTCCAGAATCCGAAAGAATTTAATACGTCATATCAGCAACAACGTTATGTAAATAACACTCAATATGAAAGCAGTAGTCTGAATAATCAAAATATAACACAGACTACATGTATTTTAACAATATGCGACACCCACAAACTGCCGTGTATTGCAACTAGTCAGCACATAAAGGCGTAAAAGAAATCAGTGAGAGAATAACATAGATGTAATGGTGGAATAAAATTTTGAGTAGGGGAAAACCTTTCGTTTAGACGCCGTGTCGCTTTCGATTGTAATTCTAATTGAATCTTTCAAACGCAATGATCGTCTTCTGTGTCGTCCGGCACTCATATAAACTCACTATGGCTGCCGGGATCAAACATAAGTCGTGTTCTTGATTATCAGGTATTTATACTGGCCGGCGGCCCATATTTTTCGATCACTGACCATCTTTTGAGGTAAATCAAAATTGCATGTATACGACTATCGTGGAGCCAGAGCGTCTCAATATACGGCCAAATTTATAGACTATTCGTTGATCAAATAGAAATCGTTAGACATTGTGTAATGATGAAACTTACCAGTATTTTTTTTTGGTCGACGTGAAGCGTGAATGATGTGCCGAGTTCAGCCATCAAACACCACCTACACTACGTATTTACAGAAAAGATTAAATAAATCTCAGCCAAAATGGCTTCAAGCCAACATTTTACATATAATATCAAAGCCGGAGACTAAATTGTCATTTAGCAATAAAAGTATTAAATTTTGATTGTTTTCAACTGCTTGTCATGATATATTAATTAAATAATTGCATTACATTTGACCTTTTGGTAATAATGCTGACATATATTCTATGCAGATCGATAATTATTATAGTATACTAGTAATGGGTATTCCGTGAATTTAGGTAGTTTTTTTTTTGTAATACACGCTTGTAAACCGATTAAATATGCGTTATCAAATAAGACCCATCTACAAATTATATTGTAGAATTGACTAACATGAAATCGAAATGAATTATTAAATGACTGATTTGATTCGCTGACAATATTTGACATTTTCCATTTTCCAAATGTATTCTTCGATAATGAAACGAGCTTTCTAGTTCAGTCCGTTTTTCCTCGCACTTATTTTTCACGAATTTTGATAGTTATTAATAAAATGATGTGTTCAAATATTAACTATTAATGGTTCTATCATGTATATGTTTTTATTTATTATCATGGAATTTTCCCATCGTTACTCTCCAATCAGTAATTATATTTTGTTTATATTAAAAATTATGATTGCCTGATTACTTATTAACAAACGCAATCGTTTTATTTGCATTCATTATATATATATATATATATATATATATATATATATATATATATATATATATACATATGTATATTACGACGGTCTGTCTTGACTATTACTAAAATAGGGAAATAACTCTTTGCGATTATACATTTAGTAGCGTTATTCATTCATTAGCTGACATTTGACGTAGTCATGTTAATAAAATTGCTTACCTTTATTATAAATTTATTCTGGTTAACAAAGAAGAAATTCTATGCAAATTAATAAGTATAACAATCAAATGTCTAATAGTATGGCAAATATTGTTACAAACCAATTCATCAGTTATTGAAGAGAACACGTAGTTTTATACAATTATGCAGCAGCAAGTACAACATTAAGTGTGCATGTTCTCTACGTATGCATCGTTTATATTCTCTTTCAGTTTTTGCTTTTACACTAAATCATCGAAAAATATTAAAGTACAATCAGATCGCGAAAATATGTATATGGTAAACACCTATCAAATGAGCTCTTTGAAATATACTATATTCCTAATTAAGCAAACTTGACAAATATTGAATCGAAAGATGCATTTTTATTAAGTATATAATTATCGTCACACGATGATAATATCTAAGAGAATTTCACCCTAACCACACAGCGAAGATAAGATTTATTATGGAAAAACGAAGCGCTAATACATGAGTAAATGAGTAAGCGTGTAGGACGTTTGCCTAAAATAGCAATCAATTAAAGACAAGACGATATTCTGACAACAAAATAGATAATGAACTATGCTCTGATAGTTAGGTTTTAAAACTAATAATGTAAATGAAAATATTAAGGGCAATAGGATAAGTAGTTCAGTCAGACAACTACGATAGTATATTAATATACCTAATAACATAGTTTTATATTTAGACGCATACAAATCAACTATTGATGCTAGAAGTATAATAGTATTTTAATAGCATAGTTTTCGGTTAAGAGCAAATGATAAATCTTCATTTTGAACAGAATATTGTATACATCTCACTTATTTATCGTGTTTCCATCTTTGACTAGTAGATAAAACTTGTGAAATAATTAAGATGCAATTGTTGCGGATATCTCTTTTCACCTGATATATTTTTATATGATTTTATAATTTAATTGACTGGGTCTTCAGTAACGTATCAAAAAAATACAATTGTATAAATAATGGGCTGCAAATATTTCCCAAGGCTTCACTCCGTAAATACAGAAGAATGTAATGATAATTTAAAGCAATAATTTAGCATATAAATCCCTCTCAGAATACGATTTATTTAACTCTGTTTTTAATTATTAAAATGCCTAACTTGCTTACAAAGTAAACTCTTTTTCTAGAAAATTTTATTTAGTAAAAAACTTATTTTGTAAAATAAGTTATTTTTTACGTGTTAGTCAGTACTTTTCAAGGCTCGAAGGCCACTCGGGGGTATATATCAATGAATTAAAGGTGGTAGTATAGTAATCGTTTATGGTGTAGTTGAGTCAAATTTGTAATATTTAATTAGGGAGGCTCAACAAGAATTTGTTTAAACTTTACTTCAAGCCTACAATACTGTAATCGGTCGAAAAAACTCAGTTGAAAATTATTTTATAGAGTACAGTTCTAGAAAAACGCTTTATTCATGTAATCTGCCTTTGTATTTTGGAACAAATTGATAGGTGGAATATTTGAAAACTTCATTTAATAGTAATCTGATTTTATGTCTGTGTGCAATAAATGTTCAATTAATTATTAGGAAAACATAATAATATGTAAGTGAAAATGGGCACCACGAACACATAAATCGTAACACAAACTTATTATAGATATTAGATTGAGCATGGATGTAAGTGTTCATTAGTGATATGTGTTTCTAACTGGATCAAATACATAGGTAAATTATTTCCTCTGTGTCTGGATTTTATATTCTACGTGTGTGCTCAATAGAAAAATATGCAGCATATCTAATCCGTATATATTACAAGAGTAAGAACATTCGATTTTATATCTACCTTCATCTCAGGTGATAGATATACGCATGGACGGATACTAATGAGACGCGCTAGTAGTATTACTGGTAAATTTAGGCAACGCTTGAAATTTTGAAAAATTCACTGGATTATTTTTATGTTTTGACAATATGCGACGTATGCTGATTTTAAACGTTAAGATAACCATTCGTGCGTCAGATTAACAATGCACGGAAACAAAAAATTAGATACAATTTCCTCTGCAAAAACAAAACAGCGTTTGCGGACCATGTCATTGGATAGCGTAAGCGTCATCAGCAGTGATTTTCACGCATATAAAACTGAAGAGCGCATCAGTTATATTTCTTTGTAATAAGAAAAATTAATGCCTGAAAATGTCTCTATGGTTTTCCGAGTATTCATTTGCATACAATTTAGATGTCAAGCAGTTACATAAACTAGACTACTAAAATACCTCATATATGCATAGTAAATAATGTCTACATTTACTTTAAAAGGAAATAAGTGATCAGTAATATGTAAACTAGGGACGTATAATTATTACATGATGTATGAATTAGTGAGGATGCGTAATTTGGAGTACTGTAGACGACATCACCAGAAAATCCTCATTAAGGTAAACTTTTATTAATACCAACAATCGATGAATAGACAACGACTGTAGAATACATCGGGTAAATATGAAGTGTATCTAAAATGTATCTAAATAAGCACTGGCATATGCATACGACAGCAGAAACAAACAAAGTCTGTGAAAACTAAGAATGACTGTATCCAATAAGTTTTAGAACATAAAATGTTAATTTAAAATTTAAAAAAATAAAACAAAAAAAAAACAGACAATACAGCAACGGAGGATATGAACTACCAATAGGCAGACAGAAATGTCCACGGGAAGAAGATTTTAATTAAATTGCCCGGACAAGAGAGCGGTTCCAGTTTTGTTTGGTAAGATTGAAAAAAAAAAGAAGAGAATGACACGGGGTCAGATGAGAAAATGAAATTTGTTTCATACGAAAGGAAAGGCGAGGGTAGGGGAAAACAGACGCAGTCCAAAATGACGATGAATGGATTACATATAAATCGGCAATTATAATAGAGGCTACATGAATAAACGACACAACAAATGTAGAAATAGATAATAATGAGTATACTTTACATGCGTCCTATAAACATCAATGTTTAGCAATGAATATGCATCTTTTATTTTAAGCGCGACAGACTGACCGATTGACAAGCAAGGGCAATCATATAGATTCCTGGACGAAACAAACAAGATCCATTAAAACTTACGCGTGACATCTAACGACAACCCTAGTTTTTATATTATACTAACAATTCAGCCCGGCTTTGCTCGAGCCCTCTGTACTGTTCCTAACTTGCCCTACGTGTGAATACGTTTTATGTAAGATTTCAACTATTTAGACCCAAAATTTTCTCAGTAATTTCGTAGAGACGACGGAGGTAATTTTTTTTATAAATTAGACGCCAATTTTGACACCGTAACATTAATTATTTTGGTCTCAAATCGAAATAAAATGTTTTAACCATGTCCGAGTTACCTACATCTTAAATTTCAAGTTTTTTAATCAAATATTGGCGAAGAAATCTCGTATAATCAACAAACGCCAACCCTTTCCACTTTGACATTTTGACAGCCAATGTACACAGACACACATACACGTTCACTGTTATATATATATTTATGATTTAAAATTTATAATCCACTATCCTAAATATTTAAAAACTGTCTTAATAACTGTTATTTGCAAATTTTAAATGATTAGACCCAGAATTCGGTGAGTAGTTTGCTAGACACCGCAAAGGTAAACTCTTTTAAACTTTTACCTCTCGGAAGTTTAAATTTTCGACCCAAACCGATTAAAAAGCTTGCCCTATCTTTAAAATGTTTAGAGCAGAAACTTTCGTAGTAATTTGGTAGAAACCGCAGAGGTCACTTATCTTTTTAAAATTTAATCCCTATTATAACCACTTAACATTTATTTTTGGGCCCAAATCAGGTTATTAAGTTAGAGCCATGTCCAAGGAACCGATATCTAAAATTTCAAGTGTTTGGACCCAAAATTGTCTGAGGAGTTTGGTAGAGTTCTCAAAGGTCAAATCGTTGAACTTTGGCCCCTTAAGAGCCAAATATTTGTCCGAAAACGAATTACAAAGATTTTCCCAAGTCTCAGTACCCTATATATTTAAATTCCGAATCCGTAGACTAAAAATTGACAGAATAATTGTGTAGGAAAATGTACACAGACACACAGACACGTTCACTGTTATATATATATATATATATATATATATATATATATATATATATATATATATATATATATATATATATAATTTAAAATTTATAATCCACTATCGTAAATATTTAAAAATATTTGAATGTATTTGAAATTGATATTATTCATCTGAGTAATTTTTGTTTTAATATACAATGGTTAACAGGTCTCTCGCCCTGCAAAACTGAAGTATTTCCACTATGATACTTCGGCAGCCATGTTTTACCCAAATGTTGCGATATCGAACTAGAGTTGGAGAGGTGGAGAGTTAATCATCGCAACAATGTGTTTGTAGTATAGCCATATGTAGTTAGTTGTATTAGAGATCCACTCTCCTAGTGGGCAGTTAAATTGGTAAACTACATTGTTTTTTTTCGGACAAGTAATGTGTCTTTGAAATGCTGTTGTTGATTACGAGGTTAGTTGTCTGCAGTTTTTTATGATAGACTAGCATTTCAGCCCGGCGTTTGGATGGGTGTGTTGAGCAAAAAAGTGGTAGTAGGAAAGCAGGCTCGAACTCGTACCGCAAAGGAGGAAAAAACGGGGGAGAAATCTGACGTATTTACTGCTACGACCACCGCCAAACCGGAAGTGACATAGGTTTTAATTAACGCTAGACAATCGAAAGGGGAGGATGACTTTCACAAAATATCGGCGAAAAAAGCGATCCTCCTATTAAAAGTTCCCAGTTTAAGGTGAAGATGGTAATGTGTTTAGCGAATTTTTCGATATTTGTCGTCTAAAAAGTCGGACTTCAAAACGATGTTGATCTTGTAAAAATTCGTCGCCAGTGTCGAACGTTTCAGGCAGATATGCAAACATACATACATACATTTATATATTGGTAACTAAAAAATTTTAGACCAAAAATTGTCGGAGAAATTTGGTAAAGACCGCAGAGGTCAATTTTTTTTAATTTGACCCCTATTATGACCCCATAACATTTATTTTTTGGGCTCGAATCAGGTTATTAAGTTAGAGCCATGTCTAAGGAACCAATATCTAAAATTTCAAGTGTTTTGTTCCAAAATTGTCGGAGGAGCTGGCAGAGTTCTCAAATGTCAAATCGTTGAACTTTGACCCCTTAACAGCCAGATCTCTGACCGAAAACCAGTCACATAGATTTTCACAAATCTCAGTACCATGTATATCAAATATTGAGTCTGTAGACTTAAAATTGACAGAGTTATTGCGTAGGAAAATGAACACAGACACACAGACACACACAGACACGTTCACTTGTAAAGATATATAGATAGATTGTGAACATAATGATACTTTGATCTTACGTGTTGCAGATCGACGTCATTGGAGATTAAATCATAAACATATTTATACAAATAGAATTCCAATCTCAGTGTTTCAGTTCAACAAACATTTATATTAATTCATTTTTAGATGACCGACGGAAATAATATTTTAATTCAAGTTTAACATATATACAAATTTCTCTTTTAAAATTAAGCGTAATAGTCCAACAAATATGCACAGAAAGGCATAATCATAATAAACGAATATAGGATGCTAATTGTAATGTTGCAGTGCCGGGAACATGTAAATTTAACCATAAGTGTAACAGGCAGATGCTTATAGTATTTATCCTAAATGTCATATACCGTTACTCATTCAAATGGTATAATAATACGACAAACGACGAAAATCATATTCCAAACTCACACGTTGCAGGCGAACGTAGGAAATGAAATTATAAACATGTTAGCCCGGAGAAAATTATTTTTTGTACTCAGCCGGTACACCACATAATGTCATTCAATTTCAAGTCGGTATCTTTCAGCATGCCACGTGAAAAGCAGAAAAAGTCGGACGCGAAAAGATGACGATGTGAAATTAATATTCTGGTACAATTTTCTTTGTGATTTCTTGGATTTACAGCTGACATGTAAACTTGTCATCTGCCAGTTGATTAGCTAATCACGTTGGTATCTTTACGACGCTTTTGTAGCCTGTGTGAAGATGCTAACGCGAAGTTGCTGGGGGTTGAGTCGTAAACTTGATAACTACTTAAATTTTTTAATAATAAAGGCACAAATAGAAATGTAAACGATAAAACTGGATGGCCGACGTAGAATTTACTTCAGAATTATATGCAGACAACAAAGTGAAAGCTAGAGATCAATGCTGGATGACTGGATGCATTATATATATATATACATATATATATATATATATATATATATATATGAGGTGCCTTAAATTAGTTTCCAGATTTGTTTTAGTATCAGCACTTTTATTGATAGTGTACACATGAAACACTAGTCCCCATTCGAAGTAATCTCCAGCAACGACAATGCCCTTGTTGTACTGTTCCATCACAATCTGGAAAGCCCTATGCAAGTCCTCTTGTGTGAGCATATCACTAACCCCCGTCACAACTGTTTCATTTTAATTGTCTAATAAAGACATCCTCTATTGTTTTACTCCAGCTTAAAGAATAAACAAAAGTCACATGAAACAAGGTGTGGACTATTGAGTAAGGAACTCTCTTAATACTTTTCTTGGTAAGTATGTGGCGAGGCTTGAGTTATCCTTGGGACAAACATCGCGCAAATCTTCCGCATCTTTAGTTCATCACGAATAATTATGTGTGCATTTATTGTCTCTATGTTCCTTATCAATACAATCCATTATTTGGCAAATCAACTCTGGTTTTCTGACTTCCTTACTCCTTTTACACCTCTCATCATCCCTCACGCACTCCTGCCTTCCTGGAATCACTTATGTTACTCAAAAACTGATGCAAGATTCATGAAAGATGGTCCAAAAGTAGTCTGAAGAGTGTAATACGTTTCTGTTGCATTTTCTTAAGTTTTAAAAAAAATATTATAATATATTATTCTTCTAAACTGTACTCACGTCCAGATTTCATTTATTAAGTTCACTAACTGTGAGAATCAAGCTTTAGTAAGGTGTATTCCAATCTATGCTGTAGCTGTTGATTTGAATCTGAAATCATAAAAATTGATCAATCATCTACTAAGATGTATAGCAATAACAAAGTGACTTTTCAAGTATCTACGACAATTGTAAATTCCTGTGCATAATGTCTAGATACGTATCGAAGATACGTCGTATCGAATCAATAAAGTGTTTACTCTTCGAAAAGGTTTTACCGTCGAGATCAAGAAAAATATGCATTACAATCATAAAGTAATCTGAGATACAAGCGTTTTACTCATTTAACTGATAGGTATTAATAGATAAAGTATCAACGCATCGAAAAATAGCCGGTGTTTACTTAATCTTTAATCTGTATTAATGAAAAAGTCCACGTGACAGACAAACGGAACGAACTACTATCGATCATATTTACTTATCGAGCAGCATAGACTCATTTAAAAGAAAGAATGGAGTCGACTGTCAAATGGACAAGAAAGAAAACCTAGACCGTAATTAAATTCTTAGACACTGTCCGTGCCTAAGAAAGGAGGTAGTAGCTATAATATTCATATATCTAATTAAAGCCGATGCACTAATATATTAACACATTCTATATCCTTAAAATACAATAATGGCACGTTTAAGGTCATCATAGGTGAATAGATGGTAGACATATATCTCTATTTTCTTTAAAAGCAATGCGTTTGCAGCAAAATAATAGTAAAGATTTGTAACAGTCAATGATTGGTGTTCACATTCATTTGTCGGTATGACCATAAGGATAGTGTTGTGTGCGAGGAGGACTATGTTTGGCAAACTCTATATTTGCGATGCTCAAATTGTAGGTTGCGTTAATAAATCTTATTTGAGGTGATATTCGAATTAATAAAACGTAATAAACTATAATATATACATACTATTATATATATATATATATATATATAATAGTATTTTTAAAATTACATAAAAACAAATTCTCATTCTTATTTTTATTATTTATATTATAATTTGTATTCACTAGACATTTTCAGACAATACATCCTAAGAGATTCTTCATTGACGACAAGAGATGGTGTTCTCGAGAGTCTAGCTGATAGTAAATATCCTCAGATTTCCAATAGTCCGCATCTCTTTCGATGATTTTTCCAAAAGAATTTGGGTTATCGCAACAGCTGCTTCTTATTGACTTCTTGCCGGTAACGACCGTCTTTCTCGAATGTATATTTCGAAGAAATTCGGGATGCACCTCCTTTAATTACCAGTATTTTTCAAACTTATCAAGTGGAGAACTAGTTTTCGATTTCCCTCCACGGTCTTTCTATACTTCTCGACCCGATTACAAGAGTTGACGTGACGCTAATCGATGTCATCAATATCTATGCGTAAGGAGCTGTTATTTCTTCTTCTTCTTTCTCTTCTTCTTCTTCTTATTATTATTATTGCTGTAGTTGGTGTTGTTATTGTTACTATTATTGTTTTAAATCTCTATAGGCAAAGCTTGTTCTAACATACCATTCATGCATTTATACTGTTAAGCGTTTAGTTTGTTTTTAGTTATGTTAGTTACCAATATCATATCTTGAAAGGACTTACTAGAAAGTCTTATCCTGCTTTGATAGAGTTCAAAATAGACTTCGTATCCTAGTAGGGGATGCACATTTTATCTTCCCTGCAATCTCTTTCTAACAGAAAATATGTTGCGAGCCTGTCTCTGCTTTATCATTTATCTATGGAAAGTGCTCGTGTTAGCTCCAATCTATGCCTCCTCGCTAAACTTTCAGGAAAAAAAACTCGTCTAGTTGAACACCCTATTAATAATTTCCACCCTCTTTTTCTATGCCATAAGCTAAATGTAGATTCCAAGAACAAAGCTTCTTTCTTACAACTTCACACCTGTGGGAGTCTCTACAGTTTGCTCTCTTTCAAGCTGACTGCAATATTGCCGTCTTTGGGCCTTGATAAGTGGTGACTCCTGTGTATAAAAAGACATCTGACTAGATTAAAGACAGTCAAAGAGGTTAGTGAACTGCCCAGAATTGCCCGGTCGTAAAATACGCTTAAATATACTATTTTCATTAAAGCAGATATCGTACTTATTATTATATTATTTTTGACCCTATATATAGTAATTATAATAATAAAATGACTTGTGCGTCACTTGCGAAAATCGAAACCAGAACGATTAACTTACCATTAACTACGAAAACATGTTTGCTGCTAGGCTAAACGTTAAAACATGGACCAATAGTTCTAACATTAAGCATACATATTTAAAATGCCGTCGTTCGAACTTCACCTTGCAAATTTAATTTAAAATTTTTTACACTTTTACAGTAATTTTCCTCGGCTAAAACCCAAAGACGAAATTTCGCATTGGTTAGAATACACTATATACGAAGTTTTATTCTGTAATCCAAATACGGACAGAAGAGTTTGATAGACACATTTTAACACAAGTATATATATATGTTTATATATTTACATATATATATATATATATAAATATATAGATATATAGATACATACGCACACATAAATAAATACACACACATACACACACACACACACACATATATATATATATATATATATATATATATATATATATATATATATATATATAAAGAGGATTGGGTTTACTATAAGAATTTTACGCAAATATTACGCAAGTATATATCATATAGAATATTTGTATAAATATAAATGCACGTTATAGTTAATTAAAGAAGATCAATCCATGAAAAAATCAAAAACATTTATAGGGAATTAATGTAAATATATGTTTAATATACAATTTATCTAGATCATTTGCAGATGAATGTAATTTCGCGACCCCATATATAACAAACTTTTATTTTATTTTTAAATAAAAAGAAACAAATGGTTTCTAATATCAATATCAATATAGAAAAACATTATTATATATATATACATATATATATATATATATATATATACATATATATATATATATGCATACATATAATTTACATTTAAATGATCATAAATAAAAATATATTATATCATCATTGATCAAATAAGGCATCTTTAAATATATTGGTTATCTTATTAGAAACAGTTTGAAATATTAGTCTCTTGTCTAGAGAGGAAAAACAAACTAATGAAAATTTAGTTATACTGCTTAATCTGCTTGCAGCAGTAAGCCTTTGCTATCAGATTAATATGATAGCCGTGCTTACTCCATCAGGCTGATTCGACAGTGCAAGTGTTGATTTTTAATTTGACCGGCGTTTTAATATAAATACTTCAACTAAATCGCATAGAAATCATAATGCTGCTGCCAAAGAAATGAAAGAAAAAAGAAAGTAAACAGTCTGGTTAAATACTACCAGAACATAACATTCTTGCAAAAGGGACAGAGTTAGATAAAACAAGACGTTTACCTGGAAACTCCAAATTCGATGCGATAGCAAAACCCCTATGATTTAGCATATGTAGATCGCTCTATTAGTACTGCAGAAGCAGATAAAAAAAATTATCAAAGAGGCATCGACTGAAAGTGTCCTAGGAAAAAATAGCTACAGAAGCGATCCATAAAAAAACGAACGCTTTGTATCGATAATTATTTTCGACAAACTAAAACAAAGCGACACAACGACGATACCAATTCTAAACATAATATTATTAACATAAATTGTTCAGATATTGAAACGAGTACGTCAAAGACGCAGGAGATTTACCGTGGAGTAAAAAGAGGATTGCAAAGTCAACTACAACGTCGAACACACAGTGGACCACCAGCCACAGTAAATTATATATAAACATATGTATCTTATGTTAATGTATGTAACGTATATTAAACAAAAAAACTGTATAAAATAAGACGAAACGAACGATCAAACTATCGCATGAGAAATACGCGCAGACATATATGAGCACTGTATATTTAAAGTAAAAGCACAATCGAGGCATTCAATGATACCATATCACTTAAGGGTATGGATCAAACCAACACAATTAAAAGAAGCTATGAAAGACGGGACAGTGCATAGTGGAAAGGTGATATACGTACAAATAACAGATATAATAGCACAAAAAGTGTCTGACAAAAAAAAAAGAAAAGAAAAAGAAACCGATAATTGCGCACTATCATCATAAATATACTTTTACGTATATGAAGTCTATGGAAAATATGTAGGGGTTGAAAATTTACTAGACATCTCCCGTGTCTCCAATTACAATTGGAAAAAAACAGAACAAAAAATTACCAACAAAATCAAAATAAAAAAAGAAGAAAAGGCTACACCTACAATTTCAAATGGGAAAATCAGAGTTTATAATTTAAGGCATTAACAAATGCACCCGTTAGATGTGGAGTGGAAATAAAAAAAACTAAACTAGCACAATCACATCTAAAATACTGTTGTGACGGTTGATTAGATATACAACTAGGAGCAAACAATTTGTATACAGAATGGGTAGTAACAAAACTATATCAAGGAACAGGGAGAATATATATAGAAAATAACATGACAACGATATACATAAAACAGAAAGACGCAACATAGCATGAAGCGTTTCGTTAAAGTGGAACCAATATAAAAACACACATAAAGTATATGAAAGCATATATAAAAAACAGAGTCGCCGTCCGACGCAAGTAGAATATTACGTAACATAGGAAACACCGCCCTTATTATTAGGACTCTGACCTTGAGCACGTGGTACAATGGGGAAATAGGTGGATGGTTACTTTTAATGCATCTAAAACCAAGCCTCTATCTAAACATCATCAAAGCTAAGATGTTTTTTACATAGAGGCATCACCACTTATCAAGGCCAAGAGGCCACTCGAGGATAAGGATTAAAGAGTGTACAGTAGAAATTGAGCAATAGAGTAACGGTTAATAATTGAGATTTGGAAAATTTGTTCACTTATATGGAAGTGCTCATCATCTCGCATCAATTAAAATGAATGGCTTGTCTTGGGGAGGCCGCGTGTTTTGACAAGCTTCTGGGCTTAAACTTTACTCCTGATCTGAAATGGAACACGTACACCAAATCTGTTGCGAAGGTCGCTGGAAAAATGGTGGGATCCTTCTATCGATTCAGTAATATCTCACTGCTGATGCAATTCTCTATCTATGTAAGAGGCACGCTCGTTTACGGATGGAGAACTATTGCCACATCTGGGAAAGAGCTGCTAGAAAGGACTTATCCTGCCTTGATAGAGTTCAAAATAGACTTCGTAGCCTTATAGGAGATATAATTTTCTCTTCCCTGAGCCCTCTATCTAACAGAAGCGATGTAGCGAGTTTGTCTTTGCTTTATCGTTATTTTCATGGAAAGTGTTCGACTAAGCTTCAATATATGGTCCCCCCTCACCAAACTCTCGCAAGATGCACTCGTCTAGCTGGAACCACTATCAATAATTCCCCCGCTCTTTATCTGTGCCTAAACCTAAACGTAGATTCCATGAACAAAACTTATTTCTTAGAAGTGGCCGCCTGTGGAACTGTCTTCCGTTTTCCTGCTTTCCAGCTGACTACAATATGCTTGTCTTCACGTCCAATGTAAACAAGTTCTTGATAGGCCGTTCCGTTTAAGTTAACACATTTAATCAATTTCCATTACTGATAATATATTGTCCAATTGACTACTGTATACTCTTTAACCCGTATCCTAGAGTGGCCCCTGGGCCTTGATAAGTGGTAATGCCTATGTAGAAAAAGGACAAACCTCACAAACTTTATAATTATCTGAGTGCTGAATAAGTTTAATCACAACGTACGAGATAGATTTAAAAGTAGCAGATGCGAAATTGTTATGCCCACAAAACCTACCAAATATATCATATATATAATCTATGGAAGGTGAGCCAAATTTGGAAGGGATGAGAGAACACCATTTTATAACACAGCGAAACAGACATTTATCGGGAACAAAAATAAAAAGCGAGGTCGAACCCGGCTACAATACACATGCAAAATGACGCATGAAAGATAGAAGATACATGCAACCAGGGAGGTATGTCAACGTTAAACATCGTTAGAAAAAAAAAATTGACGATTCAAATAAAAGAAAGGAAACATTTGCCGGTATATGGACACTTAGAGAACAAAAGAAAAAGCGGAAAGAATGAATAAACAAGTACAAAAACAATTGGCGACGATCCCAATATAAATAAAGACCGCTGGTGTTAACACTAGATATTGATCGACACCATGACAAACAAACCAACGAAAAAGCATAGCAGAATTCAATCTTCAAATCAACACTACGGTTCTGTTTTTGAATAGTTAAACTCAGAATGCAGAATACAGATTGATCATATGCAATATAAAGATATACTTTGATCTAACGAATATAATTTTAAGGAGTCGTGTTTAACAACAAGACCAACTAAATTCTTACCTGCAACTAACCGGACAAAATAAACAAACATTTAAACAACTACTTGAACACGCACCTATGTATCGTCGTGTATGATTCAGGAAAATGCCGTCCAGAAGACAGAATAGAGAACTTCCATATTATTGGATGGCACAAGGGATACACAATCTCTATCTATGCATGCAGAAAAAAATATTGTGAGAAGAAAACGGAAAGAAGGATTTAGATACTCTAATGGAAGGATAACTTTAAAAACGCCATACAGACTCGGAATTACCTATCCAATATACAGATAATTAAATATAACTTCGACTCAACCTAACAAATAACGGTAAATTAGCGATCAATAAAAATAACTAATGTAGTGATCTATGAATTAATGACACTATACAGGCAACGCAAGAAACATTTATGAAGAAAATGTTAACTATATGCTCGGGAATTGACATAGCTGATATAATGAACTATTGTATAGAATAATTTAGAAATGAGTCCAGTGAGGACTTTCCATATATTATGGGCAGTACGTCAAATCTAAATAGATCATTCCAAGAAACGACTACGGAAGTAAATATTAAAAAGATAGGACTACTCTACTTGACAGCAAATATAAACTATTACTAATGAACCAAAAATATTGGCCAAATGTATTGAAACGTAAAACGAGCAAAGGTATATACAACAGCACTGAATCGGCCGCAAATTATGCGGTAAAGCCTTGTGCGGCATTTGTCACTGGATATTACCCAAAATAAATTGCTTGCATATTCAAGGACCCACAAACGCCGGAAAAATTCACATCTTCTCGAGTATAAAGGGAATAGTAGACAACTTCGGAAGTATGTAAGGTGGACGTTTAAACCAATGCTTAATATTAGCGGACAAACATAACGTAGACCAGGCCAAATCCACACTGGAGAGATCACGCAGATTAGTCAATGTCAAAAATACAAAATAAGAAGCTCATAAGAAGAACATCATGCCTAAGTACTTCTAACGAAATACTGTGGAAACTTATACTCAGTGAGGAAATGTAGTTAAGAGCGCAAAAGCTATGTTACCCGCAAACACAAGCAATGGACTCACTAAAACACTAGGAGGAAAGATTATCCCCTAGAAAGTAGTATATAATATAGAGCGATTACATAAAAGACTGGGCAGAGAAGAAATACAAAAGAAAATATATATGGTGATTGCCCACTCCCAAAGAATGAAATTTTCAATGCAAACGATAATTTGTAAAGCCCATTTAAATTAGATCATACTAAAATACAAAACATAAGACCCACAAGAAAAAAGACAGAACGATGATGACGACGACTACGACACAATACTAACATAAAAAGGACTGTTTTAGAGAGTAGAATGAAGGATAAAACACCAAAAAATAACAACAAAAGCAAAAGAGTCCTTTTCAAAACATACTAATTATTACATACGCTAAATCCCAGCTAGGAAAGTTAAAATACCAACGAATAGAAACAATGACAACACATTGCCATTAATCATTATTGAGAATACAGACTCATAACTATAAAATCCTTATATAAAAGGACTGTGTGTTTTATGGGCGACACTTTTTTCTTTTAATGCATTATGTTTATAGAAATAATGATTTATCATTGAAAAATATTAGTAGACTTTGTTATACATTCAAAACTCATATGCATGTGCACGTATGCTTATATATTAGGTTGACAGGAAGATGCTTGCGAAATATTTAATATTGATGTTAAATGATGTCTTTTCAAAAAGGTTTTCATTATACCTTTGCTTTCTATATCATTTTACAGAGCGTGTTAAGCTAAATTTAATTATTTTAATTACATTAGTTTTAAACCATTTTCTTTCACAACCTTGCATTCAAGGTGGAGAAAAAAGCAAATTCTCACAAGTTTCTTATTTTAATCAAGCTGGGCAGAAAACTGCGTAAAAAGCTCGCGATGTCAACACAATGTTTGGCCTAGAAACCAATACTAAACGATCGGCACTATTGTGGTTTAAGAAATATCGTGACGGCGATTAGGAACTTGAAAATAATGAGCGTAGTGGTCGACCATCGGCTGTTGACAACGATGAATTTAGGGCTAGAGTGGAAGCAGATACACGCACAACTTTTCCAGAACTTGCTTCGGAATGAAACGTTACGTATACGACAAATTCTGAACTACTTGAAAAAGATTAAAAGACAAAACACTTGACAAATGGGTGCCTAACGAATTAAAACACAACCACCCAAAATGCCGTTATGACATATCATCTTCCCCTCTTTTATTCAACAAAAACGACCCGTTTCTCGATCAGCTTGTGACTTGCGACAAAGAATTGGTTCTTTATAAATACCGGCGGCACTCAGCTAAGTGGTTAAACGCTGGCAAGCTTCAAAGCACTTCAGAGTTAAAGTTGCACAGCACGAGTATCATACTGACTGGTCTCATCTATTACAATTGTTTGAATGCAGGCGAAACCATTACGGCGAAGAAGTATTTCAACAAATGCATGAAATGCATGAGAAACTTCAACAACAACATCCAGAATGAGTAAACAGAAAACACCAAGTTGTCTTCCACAGCAGCGCCCAAAAGCATGTTGCTAACCCGATTTTACAAAATTTCAGCAATTTGGGCTATAAATCTCTGCATTATTCAGCATACTATCCAGACCTCACCCCTACAGATTACTTTTTTTCAAGCATCTATACAACTTTCTGCGTTATTGTTTTGCGTTAGAAAAGTGCGCTGATCCTGATAGTGTATATTTCGCTCAATATTCACAGAAATTTAAAAGTTAAAAACCGCAAGAACATTATCTTCAACCTGATATATATATATATATATATATATATATATATATATATATATATATTAAGTGTTTATGTTTATCTTTACAGAAGATGAACTTTTTTTTTCAGAAAAAACTAAACTATTTTTATATCAGTGAGATAAAGGAGAAAAAAACACCGGTAACACATACCGGTGTTTTATAGTTAATATACGTATAGTGGCACCACCGGGTCCCGTCAGTGATATCTGCTTTCCCTCCGATATTCTATGCCATTCTTACTCTCGTCTACCTAAATAATAAAAAGTGTGACACCAGTATTGCATCCTATCGGGTCATCTAGTTTATATCAACCACATACATTTCTTGATCTGATATGATGCAATACTGGTCCCTTAATCGTTAATTCTTTTAGTAATTGAATTTCTAGCTAGTATAAAGTTTAACATTCTAAATGGATAAAAAATATCTCATAAAGAAAAAAGCATTTTCCCAAAAATGTTCCAACAGGTGCAAAGTTGTGTTAAAAGACACTATATATATATATATATATATATATATATATATATATATACCGATGCAAAATTGTGTTAAAAGACACGGTATATATATATATATATATATATATATATATATATATATATATATATATATATATATATATAGCGTCTTTTAACACAACTTAGCGTCCGTTGAAACATTTTGAGGAAATAATTTTTCGTTTAAGAGATATTATTCCTTCATTTTTAGAATTTTCACTGATGAGCTGTGAAACAGCGAAACAGTACTGTATGTAGATGACTATAATGCTCCCTATCTTGGTTTGAGCATTTCGGGAAGTGATATACAAATTGCCATGAGCGCATAAAGCGACGCTCTTTGTGTAAACAAATCGAGAGGAGGCATTTGGACGATGTCAAAACTAAACATCCTTAAATTCATCACCCATACAGCACCAACTGTATAGCGTAATGGTGACAAGCCTTGATTGTCATTTGGGCCGTGAGGTTTCGATCCTGGCTTAAGGCAGTTGACTGTCTAGCCGCACTAATAAACTGTGAAACAAAGACACAGTACTGTATGTTGATAACTATATATATATATATATTTATATATATATATATGTGTGTGTGTGTGTAGAATATAAACTTGTTTCCTGCATATGTATCTGCTTCATCTTTGGGAAATCATTAGGTTCAAGATGGCTGTTTGAGATGGTCACATGATTCTTAGCCTGCAACAGGATTTACATTTTAACTCATTTCTGCACGCTCCAAACAACGTGGTCAATTCCAACCGTTAAATTTTCTTTGCGAGACATAAATCCTAGTAATATCATACAGACAGGCTAAAATAGACATTCATTATTTCACATTATAGCGCTATTTCCAAAAATAATTGAACAAAAGATCAGTTGCAACGGGAGGGTAAGCGAAATATAATTGTTTAAGTAAGGCTGCTATATTCATTTTAATAAGCACATTTTTTAAATTTAATTGTTTAATTTCAGAAAAGATCCTGATGGATAGCTCCTCTATATAAGTTGCGGAGAAAAAAGTGTTTTTAATGGGTGGCTAATCTGTACTGATATTCTGTAATTTAATATTTTCAGGCAAAAGGCAAAGATCTCTCTCGTGTGGACACGAAAAAATTATATAGAGTAATTTTAAAGTATCCAATATATTTTTGGCGCAATTCCGGTTTAGGATTGGTTGCTTGCAGAATGTGGCTTTCTTTGGTTGGTTAGTTCATATTGTTAATATCTATAAGTAGAACATTCGGATTTTTTAAAAATCATAACCTCACTTTATTCCTATTATTTATATTCATGGGCTACTGTTCACAGCTAGAGTGTGATTTTTATAACGATTCGCTTGATGTAACATCCGACTTTCTTCAGGGGAATCTTATCGAATTCGGGAATGTTTCTGTCGAACTCGGGGATTGGGCAGAATTTCCATCGGAACCCTTTATTTATATCACTGGGGTAACGTAACCAAATTGACAGTCTGAGAGAAACCTCAATCCAGCCGTGACTGGAGAGAGGTTTCTTTCATATTGTACATCTCCGCTTGTTATTAACTACTGTTATGTTGGAATAGCAGTGCATATCAAGAGGAGATGGACAGTTTGAGAGAAACCCTCAACCGAAACAATTATTCAGAGAGCTTAACATCAGCAACAGGAAATCAGGCCCAAACACAGAAGAACACCAATCAGAAACTAACCACTGTTTATAAAGCATGTATAAAGGGCTTGTTTGAAAAGCTTCAACGAATGTGTAATCCATATAACATCTGGACAGTATTCAGGAGAGATTCAACTCTCCAGAAAGAGATTGTTAGCGTCAGGCCACCTAAAAAAAAGTAATGACTAAGAACTGTGTATATGAAACCTCATGTTGGTTGGTTGTTGGTTGTTTTTGTTTTACGGCATATCAACCCTTTTCGGGCTATTTAATGCCGAATCCAAAGATTTTGAAGAAATTTTTTTAATAAAATATATTTGTTGTTTTCAAGTCGGTTTCTATTTAACCCATAGTTGGAACCCTAACAGGTACTACCACTCTGGGTCAGAGTGGACCTGGGAGCAATGGTAATTAAAGGGTGGCTCCACACTCCCCAAAGCCCAAAAGCTGGGGCCTCACCACTGGATATAGTTTAAGGTCATATCCAGGACCTCCATTGAGGGACTTTTACCCTCTGCAGGGGGGGGGGGCAGTCGGTGTATTCTAATGCCCCACCGACAGGGCCAGAAATCTCATGTAAATGTGGAAAACTATACAAAGTTGAAACGCGTCGTCTACAGAAAATACGGTTAGAAGAACATCGAAAAGCTGCAGTATGTTGAGAGACTGAAAAGTCACGCATAGCTGACGATATCTGGAAGGAAAAGGGAAACATTATGGGGCGAAGTAAAAATTAAAAATAGTGAGGAACGGTGGAAAGTAAGTCGACTGAAAAAAGCGGCACACATGCTGGGAAATAACCTCCTATTATAGACCTTGTATAGAATTTTATACGATACCAGAACCACTAATTATAAATAATAGATAAAACATACAAGTAATAAGTAAAAAAAAAACTATATATATATATATATATATATATATATATATATATATATATATGTATATATATATATATATATATATATATATATATATATACTAGCATGGGTGCTCGGCATTGCTCGGGTGTTTGGATGTGTATGCTGAATAAAAAAAATTCAAAAAACGGTCAGTTTTTTAAACGTTGACCCCTATTATGACCCCTTCACATTTATTGTTTAGGGCTAAAATCAAGTTATTAAGTTGGGTCCATGTCCAATAGACCTATATCTAAAATTACAAGTGTTTAGACCCAAAATTGTCGGATGAGTTTGGTAAAGTTATCAAATGTAAAATCGTTGAACTTTGACCCTATAATCGTCAAATTTCTGGCCGAAAACCGATCACATAGATTTTCCAAATCTCAGTACCATGTATATCTAATTTCGAGTCTGTAGACTTAAAATGTAGAGAGTTATTGCGTACGGAAATGTACGCAGACATACAGATAGGCAGACAGAAAGGCACACAGGCACTTCACTTTTATGGATATACTAGCATGGGTGCCCGGCGTTGCCCGCGTGCTTAAAGGTGTATGTTGAGCAAAAAAAAAAAAAATAAAAAAAAAACTTCAATCATTCTAAATTTGAGCCCTATTATTACCCTTTAAAATTTATTGTTTTGGGTTCACATCAAGTTATTAAGTTAGGGCTCAAATAAGGTTATTATGTTAGATCCATGTCCAAGGAACCTATATTTAAAATTTCAAGTGCGTAGAAGCAAAATTGTGGGAGGAGTTTGGTAGAGTTCTAAAAGGACAAATCGTTTAACTTTGACTCCTTAATCGCCATATTTCTGGTGAAAAAACGATCACATCGATTTTCCCAAATTCCAGTAACCTGTATATCAATTTTCGAGTCTGTAGACTAAAAATTGACAGCGTTATTGCGTAGGGAAATGTACACAGACACACAGACACACAGATACACATACACACACAGACACTTTCATTTATATATATATATATATATATATATATATATATATATATATATATATATATATATACTAGCATTTCAGCCCGGCGTTGTTTGGATGTGTATGTTGAGCAAAAAACAAAAGTGGTAGTAGGAAGGCAGGCTCGAACCCGTACAGCGAAGGAGGAAAGAAACGGGTTAAAACCTAACGTTTATGCTGTTACAACCACCGCCAAACCGGAAGCGGCATTTTAATTTAAATTAAGGCTAGATAATCTAAATGAGAGGATAACTTTAAAAAATATCGGCGAAAAACGTGACCCCCCTCAAATCGTTGAACTTTGACCCCGTAATCGCCACATTTCTGGCTAAAAACCGATCACATCGATTTTCCCAAATCTCAGTAATCTGTATATCAAATTTCGAGTCTGTAGACTGAAAATGTACAGAGTTATTGCGTACGGAAAGGTACACAGACACACAGACAGACAGGTACACAGATACACAGGCACGTTCAGTTATATATATTTATATATGTGTATATATCTATCTATCTATATATATATACAGAGAGAGACAGACAGACAGACAGATATACGTATATGTATAGTAAAACTCTCTCTCTCTATATATATATATATATATATATATATATATATATATATCCATATATATATAAAAGTGAACGTGTCTGTGTGTCTGTCTGTATGTCAATCTGTCTGGCTGTGAACATTTTCCTTCGCAATAACTCTAAATAATTTTTGGTCTACATACTCGAAAATTGAGATAAATAGTACAAAGATTTGGGAAAATCTATGTGATCTGTTTTCGGCTAAAAATTTCCCTATTAAGGGGTCAAAGTTAAACGATTTGACCTTTGATAACTCTCCCAAACATCTCCTACAATTTGGGGTCTCAGCACTTTAAGTTGTAGATATAGAGGGTTGGGGCATGGATCTAACTTAATAATTCAATTTAAACCAAAAACAGTAAATAATGTGGGGTTATAATCGGGATCAAATTTAAAAAAAAGTGGAACTTTTTTTTTTTTTTGCTCAGCATTCACCTCAAAACACCCGTGCAGCGCCGGGCTGAAATGCTAGTCTATCTATATATCTATAAAAGTTAACGTGTGTGTACATTTTCCTACGTAATAACGCTGTCAATTTTTAGTCTACAGACTCGAAATTTGATATACAGGGTATTGAGATTTGGGAAAGTCGATGTGATCTGTTTTCGGCCGGAAATTTAACTATTAAGGGGTATAAGTTCAACGATTTGACCTTTGAAAACTCTACCAAACTCCTCCAACAATTTTGGGTCTAAACACATGAAATTTTACATAAAGGTTCCTTGAACATGGATTTTACTTAATAACTTGATTTGAGCCCAAAGCTGTAAAGTTTAAGGGGTCATAATAAGGGACAAATTTAAAAAAAAAATGACTTATTTTTGCTCAGCATACACCTCCAAACACCTGGGCAACGCCGGGCACCCATGCTAATATAGATTTATAAAAGTGAACGTGTCTGTGTGTCTGAGTGTCTGTGTTTCTGTCTGTGTATATTTCCCTACCCAATAACTCTGTCAAATTTTGGTCTACAGACTCGAAATTTGATATAGAGGATACTGAGATTTGGGAAAATCTATGTGATAAGTTTTCGGCCAGACATTATGCTATTAAGGGGTCAAATTTCAACGATTTGACCTTTGAAAACTTTACCAATTTCTTCCGACAATTTGGGGTCTAAATATTTGAACTTTACTATATAAGTGTCTTTGACATGGATCTAACTTAATAACTATTTGAATCCAAAACAATAAATTTTAAGGGCTCATAATAGGCGGAAAAGTTAAAACAATTACCCGTTTTTTTTCTTTGCTCAGCATACACCTCAAAACACCCGGGCAACGCCGGGCTGAAATGCTAGTCTATCTATCTATAAGAGCGAATGTGTGTGTATACATTTCCCTACGCAATAACTCTGTCAATTTTTAGTCTACAGACTCGAAATTTGATATACATGGTACTGAGATGTGGGAAAATCTATGTGATCAGTTCCGGCTAGAAATTTGCCTTTTTAGGGGTCAAAGTTCAACGATTTTATCTTTGAGAACTCTACCAAACGCATCCAACAATCTTGGGTCTAAACACTTGAGATATTATATAAAGATTTCTCGGACATGGATCTAACTTAATAACTTGATTTCAGCACAAAACAATAAATTATAAGGGGTTATAATAGGGGTCAAAATTTAAAAAATTGACGTTTTCTTTTTTTTTTTTTTTCTCAGCATAGCCCTCCAAACACCCGGTCAACATCCGGGCACCAATGCTAGTATATCTATAAAAGTTAACGTGCCTGTGTTTCTGTCTGTCTGTGTCTCTGTGTATATTTCGCTATGCAATACGTCTGTCAATTTTTAGTCTACAGACTCGAAATTTGATATACAGGGTATTGAGATTTGGGAAAATCTATGTGATATGGGATCTGCTAGAAATTTGGCTGTTAAGGAATCAAAGTTCAACGATTTGATTCTGAGAACTCTACCTAACTCCTCCGACAATTTTGGGTCTAAACACTTGAAATGTCAGATATATTTTCCTTGGACATGGATCTAACTTTATAATAATAATTGAGCCCAAAACAATAGATGTTAAGTTGTAATAATAGGAGTACAAATTTAAAAAAAAATTCTCAGCATACACCTCCAAACACCCGGGCAACGCCAGGCCGAACTACAAGTATATCTATAAAAGTGAACGTGTCTGTGTGTCTGTGTTTCTGTCTGTGTGTCTTTCTGTGCGTCTGTGTACATTTTCCTACGCAATAAGTCTGTAAATGTTTAGTCTACAAATTCGAAATTTGATATACAAGTTACTGAGATTTGCGAACGTCTTTGTAATTTGTTTTTAGCCAGAGTTTTGGTTGTACAGGGGCCGAAGTTCAACGATTTGACCTTTGAGAACTCTACCAAACAATTTTGGTTTTAAACAATTTTGGGTTTAAACAATTTTGGTTTTAAGCAATTGAAATTTGAGATATAGATTTCTTGGACATGGATCTAACGTAATAACCTTATTTGAGCCCAAAACATACAATTTTAAGTGGTCATAATAGGGGTCAAATTAAAGAAAAATTAACCTCTGCGGTCTCTACCAAATTACTCAGACAATTTCTTGTCTAAACATTTTAAATTTTACGTAATAGGGCATTCCGAGATCTGGCAAGCCTTTTGATCTGTTTGGGTCGAAAATTTTTAATTAACAATATATAAATGTATGTACATATATATATATATGATGAAAATAATGGAAATAGTATTCCGACAAAATAGAGAAAATAAAAAGGAACAAACCGTATTATGTGTTCACCAACGTTTCGTCTTTATTTCGAGACTTCCTCTGGGTGAATGAGATTAAGAAACCAAAAAATATACCAGTACAAAATATTTGAAAAAGTTTCACGTGCACAGTGTGACGCAGTTCTATTTAAGGGAAACGGAAAAATTGATGTTGGAAATTCAAAAAGGAAGGGGGGCTGGCGCTGTTAAAGAGAAGGACATTTTAGTGACGTCATATAGTCGTTAATTTAATTTTAAAACTATGAACGCAAGTTTATATTCTTATTGGGAAAAAGATATATCTGTTGAAATTTAAATATAAGTTTGTAACAGGAATGAAATTAGTGTTTTTTATGTAATTTATTGATTGAGGTTATGTGTTAATTATTACAGGGGGTGTTTGAATGGTGTGAGAAAGTTAACCTGTGTCCACAGTTAAATAATGTTCTTTTAATAACAGTTTACTTATTAATGGCGCTATGTTATAGAAACCTCCACGTTGTTTAATAGTGCTTGAAATTGCGATAAGCGCAGATTCAAGGAGTCTCCGGCGCGGTTTATTTGAAATGAATTTAACTACTTTTGCTTGTTTAAAATCAAAGGTGTGGTTATGTTGCAATGTATGAGAGAATAATGCACTTAGAGAATTGCTATTTTTTATATCTCTTTTGTGTTCATTGAGCCTTTTTTCCAATTTACGCTGAGTTTCACCAACGTATTTATGATGGCAATTATGGCAAGGAATAGTATATATACCTCCATCGGAAACTGGTTTGTTATAGAGATGTTTCGTGGTTTTTAATATATGTCTTATGGTTAGTGATGTGGTTTGTACGATAGGAATCTTTAGTTTGTTTAGTGTGTTATAAATTATTGTATTATTGGTGTGTGTAGGTAAAAGAAGATGTCTGTTTATGAGAGAAAGGTCTGGTGTGTATGATTTTTTATTATTATTTATTCTGGAAAATATTTGTGTGGCTTTTCTCTTAGCATTCAATATGAAATATGTCGGATATTGCAAGGTTTTCAAAATGTTTGTAAGGTATTTGAATTATTCGTCCAGATATTCAGGACTGCAAATTCTGAAAGCGCGTAAGAAGAAACCAATTATCATTCCTGTTTTTATTTTATTGTTATGGTGTGAATAGAAATGTATGTAATCGTTTTTGTGTGTAGTTTTGCGGTGAACTTTGAAGGATAGTTTATTATTGGATTTTATTATAAGTATGTCAAGAAAAGGTAATGAGTTATTGTTTTCTGTTTCATAGGTAAACTTTATGGAAGGTTCGACTGAGTTTAATTTGTCTGTAATGATATTTATGCGCGTATTTTCAGGAAGAAAAATTAAAATGTCGTCAATGTATCTGAAATACTCTGTGTTTGGAGGTAATCTGAATTTGAAAGGACCAGATTCTAGGAATTCTAAGAAAAGGCAAGCTAATACTCCACTAAGAGGGTTACCCATAGGAAGACCAAAATTTTGTTTATAGAAATTGTTATTGAAATGAAAGTAAGTCATGTTAGTTATAAGTCTAATGATTTTTATAAGAGTGTCGGGAGGAAAAGGTAAGCTAATGTTAGATTTTTTTAAATGTTTAAGGAGTAGATTCAAGCATTTTTTAATGGGGACATTAGTATATAATGATGTTATATCTAAGCTGTGAATAGTTTTGTTTTGCACGTTAATGTTTTTTATTTTGTTCAGTAAATCTCCGGAGTTCTTTATGTGGGAGTTGCTGATAGTGCCCAGTAGTGGAGTCAAAACGTTGGATATGGCACATGCAATTTTGTGTGTGGCACTACCGATGCCGGATATTATAGGGCGCATAGGGATGTCTGGTTTGTGAATTTTTGGCAGGCCATATAGTGATGGAACATTGGGGTGGTATTCAATGTATGACATCCAAGTTTTGTTGTATTTTATAAGTTTTTTATAAGATTGGTTGAAATTCTCAACACTTCGATTTACTGTCTTTGAATCAGTTTTGGTGTAAGTGTTGCTGTCTGCCAACAATGTGGAAATTTTTTCCAGGTATTCATCTTTTTCCATTAATACTATACCACCACCTTTATCAGCTGGTGATATAATCAAGTTCTTGTTATTCGCTAGGTGTTTCAAAGCATCTATGTATCTCTTAGGAAGTACAGTTTCATATGGATGAGTAACTGCAACAGAAATTACACCCTGTATGAAACCTTTTTGAAAATCCGTATCTTCATGTTTGTAATTCTTCAAAATTGCGTCGGTGGTAATATTTGAATATATGTCAGTTACGAATTTTAGTCCGAAACTAAGGGCTTCAATTTCAGTGTTTGAGAGTACTTTGGTAGAAAGATTTTGTATTAGATCCGGGCGTTCTATAGTTCTCCGTTTGCTGTCGGAAATTAATTTTGTAAGTTTAGTATCTAGTTTGTGACAATGGCGGGTGCTGAGTCTTTGAATTGATTTGTTTATATTTAAGAAAAAATTGTGTGTCATGGTGTAGTTCTGTAGTAAGTCGTTAGCTAATGTCCGGGCTTCATGGAATAAATGAGAACTTTGTTGTTTTAAAAGATCCGCTGAAGCAACTAAATATTTTTCAATGTAATCCGGGAAAATATGGTGCGAATATTTCAAATATTCCCAATAATAAATTTTCCCAATAAGAATATAAACTTGCGTTCATAGTTTTAAAATTAAATTAACGACTATATGACGTCACTAAAATGTCCTTCTCTTTAACAGCGCCAGCCCCCCTTCCTTTTTGAATTTCCAACATCAATTTTTCCGTTTCTCTTAAATAGAACTGCGTCACACTGTGCACGTGAAACTTTTTCAAATATTTTGTACTGGTATATTTTTTGGTTTCTTAATCTCATTCACCCAGAGGAAGTCTCGAAATAAAGACGAAACGTTGGTGAACACATAATACGGTTTGTTCCCTTTTATTTTCTCTCTCTCTCTCTCTATATATATATATATATATATACACACACACACACACATATATATATATATATATATATATATATATATATATATATATATATATATCTGTTTGCATGTCCGCCTAAAACTTTCGACAGCGGCAACGGATTTTCACAAGATCAGTAGCGTTTTGAAGTTCGATCTTTCAGACGACAAATATCAACAAGTTGACTAAAAACATTAACATCTTCACCTTCAACTCGGCAATTTTCTAAAGGGGAATCGTTTTTTCGCCGATATTTTTGAAAGTCTTCCTCTTTATTCGATTGTCTAGCCTTAATTTTTCTCCGCTCTTTTCCCCCTTTTCGGTACGTGTCCGAACCTGCCTCCCTACTACCACATTTTTGTATTTTTTTCTAAACGTACACCTCCAAACACCCGTGCAACGTCAGCCTGAAATGCTAGTATATCTATAAAAGTGAACGTGTCTGAGTGTCTGTTTGTGTGTATGCCTGTCTGTGTGACTGTGTACATCTCCCTACGTAATAACTCTGTTAATTTTATGCCTACAGACTCGAAATTTGATATACAGGGTACCGAGATTTGCGAACGCCTTCGTAATTCGTTTTCCGACAGAAATTTGGCTGTTACGGGGCCAACGTTCAACGATTTGACCTTCGAGAACTATACCGAAATTATTCGCCAATTTTGGTTCTAAACAATTGAAATTTTAGATATAGGTTCCATGGACATGGATCTAATTTACTAACTTTATTTGAGCTCAAAACAATAAATCTTAAGGGCCATAATAGGGGTCAAACTAAAAAAAAAATTACCTCTGTGGTCTCTACCAAATTACTCAGACATTTTCTGGTCTAAACATTTAAAATTTTACATAAAGGGTATATAGATATATTGCAAGCTTTTTAATCGGTTTGGGTCGAAAAATTTTTGTTACCAATATATAAATATATGTATTTATCTATGTTTGTATGTCTACCTAAAAATTTCGACAGAGGCGACGGAGTCATACAAGATTAGTATCGTTTTTAAGTTCGACCTTTCAGACGACAAATATCGAAAAATTGGCAGAAAACATTTATATCTTCACCTTCTACTGGACATTTTCACAGAGGGGTGTGTTTTCTTCGCCGATATTTTTGAACGTCTTCCTGTCTTTTCGATTGTCTAGCCTTTATTTTAACCCACGACACTTCCAGTTTGGCGGTGGTCGTAACAGCACAGACGTCAGTTTTTTCCTCGCTCTTTTCCTCCTTCGATACGGGTTCGAGCCTGCCTTCCTACTACCACTTTGTTTTTCTTTTGCTCAACACACGCATTCAAACACCCAGACAACGCCGAGCTGAAATGTAGTTAGTAATAAAAATAGTGATAAGCACAACTACTAATAAGTTTTAGGCTCCTAAAATCCGTTCTAGAATTTTCCGCAAGCATCCGTGGCGCAGTGGTTAGAGTACTTGGAAAAAATCAGTTGTGAGAAATGATATTATCCTGAAGGTTAGTTCAATCCTCAGTGTGTGCGACCGAAAAATACAATTGCGAATTACTTAGGACCTCTATCTAGTTATGGCTGACGGAACAAGAGTACGTTACCCCAGTGATGTAAATAAAGTGTCCCGCTTGAAATTCCATCCAAACTCTCGAGTTAGAGAGAAACATTTCCGAGTTCGACAAGATACACCTGAAGAAGGTCGGATGTTACATCGACCGAAACTTTATGAAAATCACACCCAAGATGTGAACCGTTATCCGATGAATCAAAATAAACGAATAACCAATACTCATCTCCAAAATTCAGAAACCTCACTTTATATAAAAAAAATGTATTGCAACTCGTGCATGTTCCCGAAAAACGCTAGCATCTCTACTAGTCTATTTTAAACTTGATATACCTTTGGCATTGCTTGTGTGTTATAATACTAGCTTCCATCTTCTTTAACAATTTGTTGCTTTTAATATTTTTCTTTCTTTGTCAGAAGTTTATGATTCAATCGTAACAACTACATCCATTAACAATTTACCAACCCCATGTGATATGTGAAATTATTTCATAGATTCCCCCTACATTAATTTAAATCTGGCTAATTGCGCGTATAATGTATTAGATCTTGTTGTGTAATCCTGCAAACATATCCAGTAAAGGCATAGAATGTAATTATTCCTCTCGATATTTTCATTAGTTATTATCGCAAATTCTCACCAGACACGGAAAGCCAATTATAATAGCATAAATTTTCGGATGTTATATTTAATTAGAATGTTATGAAATAGAATAGAAAATTGCTTTTCTAATCGAAACATTCAGTTATGAATTTTCTGGCGGTGGCGAGTAAAATGTAATTATGGATTTTATTATCCCATCCACAGTTTTCCATCTCTATCTAGTATTATATTATGCAAAGTACATCGGTGTTTGTTTCAGTGATGCGCACAAGCAATATAGTGCAGCGATACAATATACGATCCAAAAGTCTCTTTACTTTTAGGGTTAAGTAATACTCGCGAAATATGTTAATATATATAATTGTCCGTAACTATTCATTCAATTATCCTTCACTGAAGTATATATTTTATTCTCTCGTTATCTATAACTACAATCATACATTTCTATATTAGTTGTGAACGCCTTTTATTATGTATTTTAAATATAATTATCCTATGTCTAGTTAAATTATGTAGTGCGTTAATATACATTGTAAACACATGGGTTGGATTGCACCATAATACAATAAAGAAATACTATATTAGCAATAATTATCAATACGCTTGAAATGTTATATAATGAGAAAAACAACTTATCATATTTGTTTAATGAAACATTTATTTTATAAAACTCACTATGTCTGCCTATCTTCATAGTTTTAAACTCCATCTTCTCCGAAAGTAAAGGGCGTACAACGGCATTAGAGGTCTTAAAAATAGGATTTTATGGGCTGTACTTTAAAGAGTTTTTAACCTGTTTAAATAGAGTTTAAGGTGCCAGAAATAAGTAAAAATTGGAAAACATCAAATTTTATACATTTATCTTAGGTTATTATTGATCAATCTATATGTGTGGCATGTTTATACAGTGGTAACGTCACCAACTTTGAATGCTACAGCTCTGCTTTCGGTTTTGAGGCTAGCTGATGTTACCCAAATATGTTTTTTTTACTTTGGACATCAAGACTCTATAATAATATATACGAAATCTGGACGAATAAAAATATCATATTTAAGCGTATTTTACGACCGAGTAAGGCCGGGTGCCCCTCGCGAGTAACTAATAACATTGGAAAATGATTTTTGTTCCGAAATGAAAGCTTCGTATTTATTTTATTGATAGAGGTGAAAAAATACGAAGACAGTATCAGTAGAATTAAAACGAGCCGATGGTTTATTGTCTTACATAGCATTATTCTAAATACCCTTTCGTTCGCGATTAATGATAGCTGTGCATAGGCGTCAGGAGCGTACTTTGACATAGGAGTGCAGTTCCATCAATAACATTTCCTATTTTTAACTAAGAATGAGGAAGTCCGAAAAGAGGAAGGGTATTATTAAAATGCTTGTGGCCCAGAATTCTTTTTTCTACATAGTCAGCACCATCAACAATGCACTTTTGCCAGGAATTTAATAACGCCTCTTTGTTTTTGATGCCCATCTATAACAAAAGTTTTTCGCCTAGAGTCTTACACAGTAAATATCTTGACGAGGAATGTGGAGTTTCCAGGTCATGAATGCATACGTTCAGTCATCATAACCATGCAACATATTACCTCTTTTAAATCATTCATGCGGAATAAAAAATAGGAATTATACGTTTGGAATGCCCCTCCTACATATATGATCGGGGTGCGATCTGCCGAATTCATAATTAATCTAAATTTATTCATATATAATACTTTTTAAACTTTTTTGGTTAGCCAGAAAATTCAGTAATAAAAACGAAATAAATTATTAATACGATGATGTACATTCCAAAACAAAGATTGTCATATTAAATAAACGCGAAAATTGAACTGCTAACCAGAGCAATAATCTTATTTCCTAGGCTAAGAATATATATGGATCTTCAATGTCAGTGATAAATTAGTGATGATAGCAATTATGAACATGTCAGTGCTTGATTCTTTATAATTATAATTGGTTCTTATATTACGAAAAAAATTAGTTTCCCGTCATACATTTTTTTAGCAAATTAAACATTGCACATAGTTTTTTTTTTTTAAATTAACCAATTAATAATTCATATATATTAGTATGTGTTTAAATAAATGTTTTACCATCTGGAATGTTTACTCCACATATGTATCAGTTTATGCAATCCATTCTTAGTTCATATACACGTAAACACACATGCGTACGTAACGAATACGTATATATTTGTGCATATATATATATGTATATATGTGTGTATATATATATACTCAAAACCACATAAATATATATATATGAATATATATATATTAGTTTTAAAATATAATATTTAATTATATTTTAATTATATTTTAACAATTATATTTTTAAAATTATATTTAAAATATAATATATATATATATATATATATATATATATATATATATATATATATATATGTATACCGCTACAAATGTGGGGGTAGCAAGTTGATTAAAGGGAAAATGATTCCCAACTCGCATTTAGGTAAACATGCACTTTCGCAAATAAATGAATTCATTCAAAACATATCGCTAAAACTAAAACAAACAACATCTCTCTCTGTATCTCTCTCTCTCTCTCTCTGTCTCTCTCTCTCTCTCTCTCTCTATATATATATATATATATATATATATATGTATATATGTATGCATATATATATATATATATTTGTATGTATCTATGGACACAAACACACACACACATATATATATGTATATATATATATATATATATGCTTATTAATTATAGAATTCTGATTTGAACATCAACATACTTTTGCTTACTAGAAGAACACTTATCATATATAATAATAATCTGCAAACATAATCAACACAGCTGACAACTTTAACATTACGTTGGCCACCAGTTCCGCAAAGATTACTCATGTAGTATGGTTCTTTATGCTAATCAGAAATTACTTTGCCTAGATAATAACTCTAATCATCACCCGCCCATTTAAATCCATTGCTCCTCTTATTCGTCAATTAAGTAAAAAATAAACTATTTAAGAACAAACAGCTATTTAATCGAAGTATATCATGCTCTAATGAAGCCCTATGTACACCAGGTTATGAAGTAAATATTTAGTTATAACAAATCCAATAGTTATACAAACATAACAGTTGGTTTTAATCAATATGTGTACGTATCGTACATTATGGGAAAGAAAATTAAGAGCAAAATAATAATAGGGCGAATTACAATATAAATAAACTTGCATTATTCTGAGAACAAAACATAGGAAGACTGTCCAAAAAGTAAGTAATGGGTTTTGAACTTAAGTAAGTTCTTTATTTTGATATTTTCTGTAATTAAATATAATCTGACTCCGATATTGTGAAATATCAAAAGAAATATGAGAAATTCGAAAAATCTTATTTATGAAAAATGTCTTTTAAATGTTGCCCATTTTTGGGTTCGCATATTATCTCTGGCTATGGCCATTGCAGATAGCTATGATGTTTCCCAAATTTGACTAGTCCCAACTTTTTCTTGTGTGGATATCTTAAAGACTATGCAAACTGTGGAACTCCTTTCGCTTTGCCTGTTTTTCACTAAACTACGACTTGGATGTCTTCAAGTCCAACCTAAACAAGTTTCTGTTTAACCGCCCCCTCAAATAAGACACTTTATCAGATCTCAATTACAAACGATTACTACGATATTATCTCATTGATTACTGTAAACATAATACCCTTATCCCAGAGTAGCCTCTGGGCTTTGATAAGTGGTGACTTCCTTGTAAAAACAACAAACCTTGCAATGATTGGGGGAAAAATTATGAGCAAAGTAAAGGAGTTAAATAACAATCCGGAAATTTTGAAATCTGTCAAGGATAGTGTTTTGTAAAAACAGGGAGATACGAACCTGAAAACTGACACAATTTCAAATGTATCATTTTGCATATATATATATATATATATATATATGCAAAATGATACATTTTAATCTGTATAAATATATATATATGTATATGTATATACATATATATATACATATACATATATATATATTTATACAGATTATTTGATTTTTAAAATTTTGCACATTAGTCAGATTGCATAAAAATTACAGAAAAATATCATCAAAAGTAAGGAATCTTTTTAAGTTCAAAACTCTTCACTGACTTTTTGAACACTCTGTATAAGGGCATATTGACAACCGATCATAAAACAATAAAAACACGAAAAACAAACGACATATCATAGGGTAAAATCAATCATATTGCAACCATGGTTTATCAAATATCCCAAACCGTTTTGATGATATCATTCGTAGGATTTTTCCAGGGATAGCAGACACGGTGAATTCTTTTATCCGAATAATATTAAATTATATTACGCAACTATAAAAATATAAGTAGGTTCTATAATTGTGTTTAATGTAGAGAAAGTAATTGTAACTGTAGAAATAAAAACACGATACATTAAACCGAAGCTATTTAATTACAAACATAGTATAAACATCTGAAAAGTTATTGTACATTCCTCTAAAACTTATGTCGATCTTGCAAGCACTAGAAATACAAAGAAAGTATATGTATCATTTTAAATTGAACTAAATAAAGAACTAAAATAACGTTCTATTTTCCAACTAATATTAAAGAAATTTAGTCCAAATTAGCATTAATTATAACGAAAATGGTAAATCCCACGTAAGGAAAATGAATACATTTCCAATAAGAAAATAGATGTAATTATTGTTTTTTTTTAAATAAAATCAGTAAATCAATAAAGAATGTAATCGTAGAATGATATATATACATGTATATATATATATATATATATATATATATATATATACACAAGTATATATATATGCAAGCCTTTTTAAAACCTGTAAATCTAGAGTAGTAACCTCAATTGTAATCTACGTACTATATATACACACGCACGCACACGCGCATATACATGATATTAATGGTCTCAAATTATAATAATGACATAAATAAAATTTATATTGCGGGGCATAATATCGAATTTATGTTTACAATTATCTGCCGACAAGAATAAATATGTTACTGTTATAAATTAATAAATTATGATCATTTAAATAAAACAAATAAATGGGTAGATGGGTAAGTTAAATAATGAAAATATACAATCCGTATATTAATGACTTGAATCAATAAAATATGATATTTGATGTAATTACTTCGGGTGTCTATACGAGCTTTTCTATGTATCATTCATTCTAGCATACTTAATTAACATATACTTTATATCAAAACACTACTGGTTTAACTTAACAGTTTAGAGGGAAACTAGATTTCAAGATATGTAGTTTGTTGAACTTTAAAATATAAGTTGAATCAAATACCTGTTCTCAAAATTAATTATAGTAACTTTTATTATAATATGCAAAAACCAGATACTTTATAACTTAATAATGATAATCGCAGTTCATATTCTTTTAAAGATTTTAAAGTATTTTAATCACCTATATAATAAAATGACAGCAGAAATTCCTCTCTGGACTAAAATATCGCAGGTTTTAGATAAAATAAACCATATACAATTCCTAGGTTTTAGATTAAAATACTGTATACAAATTCATTACGTCTAGCCTGATAACCACTTTCTTATGTAACTTTCGAATACAATTTTGGACAAATTCAGTCGTGATATAAAGATGCTACATTGCTGTCAACGTGTAACGTTATCTTCTTTAGAGAAATCAGCCCATTTTTTCTTTCTATATACTTAATCCTCCCACAGCTCCAAGTTTTCATCGGGATAAATTCTACATATTCCATAGATACTATGACCACACTTGCTCATCGATGCATGGGCATAGCATAATCTTTTCTAAAACCGATTCATAAAAAAACAAAGCTTCCCTCCTCTAATTCCATTCATTCTTATTGGTTGCACTCCGAAAATTCTTATATTACAGAAGAGAGCTATTCGCTTTGAAAACGGACGCTATTTATATGGCGTCACTAAGAAGCATATATTTGGGGGCCGGATTCAAGTCCATTTAATGAATAGATGAAATGATAAAACCGACTTATTAACCCATTTAATTGCTTTCTTTTATAACTATGAAATAGAGTATCCGATATGATTCTCATTGCGTGTACATTAGTGACATACCTATTTACTTGCCTCCACACCAGAGCTGAGTAATACACAAGGGTTATTTTTTATTGCGAGAAAATCCAGCTCCCCCAAATAAGGCAATCTGGATAGGAAAAACAATAAAAACTGTCTCAGTCACGAAGACTTTATCTTCCACTGACCGAGAACAGAAATGTGATGTGTAAAATCAGAACAGATCGTAGTGTGTGATCTCGGCTCGTTGTTATTTTTCAAACCGATGCATTTCATATGTATTTATATATTAGGGACTTCAGCTCCCTACACTTACGACTTTTAAATTAAGATTTTCCTAACAAAAAACAATAACGAGAAAATCGAGTACATGTTTATCGCATTATCAGTTGATTTTATCAACAATTATCCTTAATATGTTTTGTAGAGAAAAATATTTTGCAAACGACATATATTGATTTACTGTAAACGGAAAAGTGGCCATCGATCGATCGATAAAGGTAAGTACACACAAATTGAATTTTGCTTCACCATTGTTGACATTTCTGTGCTTGAAACTCCGTATATTCAAACTCCTGTAATAGTCAGCGGTCGTGAGATATCTCTACAGGTTCTACCATTAGTCAGCCATCATGACTGCGTTGCAACGACCCTGATACCTCGTATTCACCTCTTTTAGATCCTGGTGGGACTTCTTCCCCTGATCTCAGCCCAGGTTCTCGGTCTCTATGTGAAAATAGGTACTACATCCTGACACTCATGTCGCAGCCCATGTTTGTGAAACCACTCAATATATTGTTGACAAGGTCTGTGTAGTTTCAGGCATAATTGTGCGCAAAGAAAGACCTACCCTACAATAACAAATGCCTATCACGTTTTACTTTCACTGAAATTATCGGTTTTCAAATTCTGGATCTCTGATCTGTATCTGATGACAATCAAAGATGTCAGCATTCAACTTCTCCATGGTTAATGCTGTAACGACCTGCCACACGGAAGTGAATCAGTCACTGTCCGTTTAAAGAGGTTTTATGAACTGCGTAATCAATCCGAGCTTGATGTGCAGCAGTGACAATAGTATTCTATCTTTATCCACCAGAGGGTTGTTGATGGCGTTTCATTTTTTTTTGCAAAGTACTAATACCTCCCTCACAGGCAAGCTGACTTTCGTATGTGCCCAGCATCAATTTTGGATAACGCCGAGGTTATATGATTTTTTGACATAATTATCCAGACCTATCGAATCTGAATATGTCCTGTCATTAAAATAATCATTTTCAATCAAAATTATTCCACAAGGAATTTTACCCCGCAAACTGCTTCAACAACTCATAAAAAAATTATGTGTGGTCATAGCTCTAAGTTTTTTTTTTAAATGGATGTTCTCACTCATCAATGCCCAGACGCCACTCGGGGATAGAGTTATTGCGTGTACAGTATTCAATGGGATAGTGTTGTAGTATTCGTTAGTATTGGAGATTTGATAAAGTGTCATGACTTAAGGGGTCGGTTTATCGGGAATTTGTTTATGTTGGACTTGAAGACATTCAAGTTGAAGTCAGGTGGGAAACAGGCAAGCGGTAGAGAGTTCCACAGGTGTGCAGTTCTAAGAAAGAAACTTTGTTCATGAAATCTACGTTTTGATTTCGACACATATAAAGAATGAGGAAAATTATTGGCAGTGGTTTCAGGTAGACGGATATTTATCGTGGAAGATTGCTGAGGGGGTGACAAAAGATTGGAGCTCAGACGAGCACTTCCAATGGAAATAACGATGAAACAAACGTGGGAAAGAGGTTGCAGGGAAGAGAAAAGGGCATCCCCCACTAAGCCACGAAGTCTATTCTGTACTCTGTCAAGGTAGGATAGACTGTTTTAGCAGCTCCTGCCCAGATAGGCAGCAGTATTCCATTCTGTGACGTACTTGACTTTTATGTAGATAGAGAATTGCATCAGTAGTGAGATATTTTCTGGAGCGGTGGAAGGATCCGCCATTTTCCAAGCGACCTTGACAACATAATTTTTGTAAGTGCTCCATTTCAGATCAGAAGTAAATGTCACACCAAGAAGCTTATCAAAACATAGAGACACCCCTAGACGAGAACAATCCATTTCAATCGATGCCAGATGGAGATCAGAGCGTTGATGATATAAAGATAGGAGCTTGCTTTGAGATGATATAAAGGAAACCGGCCCCCTCTTCCCACATTGTACCAAACGCTCAATATCAGAGGAGAGAGAATCATCCAATTATTTTGGAAAAAAGTTTTTATGTTTCAAGTTCTTTATATTTTCAAATATTTATTCATATCACGTTTTTAAATCATGAAGTCTTGGTTTGTTTGGGCAAAACCAATGTAATATTTGAATACAGCGCCTCAAATATATCGAAAATCAGCTAATAGTAATTTAAGACAACCAATTTGTCGTTTACAATTGTAATCCATAATAAGTAACATTTTTGTAATACTCTTTTGTGCACTATATATATATATATATATATATATATATATATAATCATTTTTCTACTATAATAATTAAATACCTACAGGCACTAGTGTTTCATCCTTTCGGGAATCTTCAGTGCAGGGTCTCACGATTACTACCAGTCGAACGATTCGAACCCCGCATCACGAGGCATCTCTGGCTCGATTAGCGGAGACCTAATCTATTAACCGCTTGAAATAACGTTGAATTTTAAACATCCTTATTTTAAGTGTTCATTTACGTCAGGCATATATATATATATATATATATATATATATATATATATATATATATATATATATACCTTGTGTAAATATGCTCTATTATGCTGTTGATCAGTCCTAAAAATGGAAAATATTAATCTAGATTCTTACATACAATTTCTTATTATTTTTGTTTTTATAAATGAAATTATCACCTGTGATTATTATAAAAGAGCATTGCAAACATCACAAATTATATAGTTTACATTGTCTAACTTCACAATACGGTATTAATCTGTTTTACTTTAATATATAATCTTCATTTGAATTCGGTGTTTTTCCTGGAAGTATCTCATATATCTAATTAATTATATTGAGTTGTCATTTCAATCTAACTTAGCGTTTATTTTCAAATACAGCATGTTGTTATATACTTATCCTTTACATTAGCATTGACAACCCTATACATAATTTACTGCCACAATGTTACTTTCCAAACAATTCTTGAGATGAAACACAGAACTAATAAATGTAATTCTTTTTACTTTAGGCTGTGTCAGTGGATTCATATTGTTATTCAATTAACTATTATTTTAAAAATCATTTTTGAATTGTTTTAAACTCTAATAGTTTATAGTAAGTCAGTTTATGTTGATTAAGATACATTTGCAATGATCTATTTTATATTATTAAATTATCTTATACAGCGAAAATAATCTGTTTTACCACGTGGTTAAATTCATTGTTTAAAATGTGCTTAATATATAATTTGGGTGAAGGCATAGACCATAACATCACACACTTTTGTTTCTTATTTAAGAATGTTCGGGGTTTTATTCTGTTACATATATGCTAGTTATTATTAGTAAAGATATTTCTTGTAGAAATTGTATGTTATACATGACCTTTTTATGTGCTACATGTAGGGTGGCATCATATTAAAAATAATAAGTCAACGTGTTTAATTCCATTGCAGGCTTGTAATTTAATAATCTTAAAATTATATCTAAAGTTTTACTACTTACTAGCAGTACTCGATTACGGGCGTTGCCCTGTGGAAGCATAAACCGGCCACCTCGGAAAAATTAAAAATAATACATTTGTCTGTGTCATCTGTTTTTGTAAATACCCAGCATTGTGGTCAAAATGGGAAAATGGTGGCGTTTTTATTATACAAGATTATAAAGATGTCTAATGTTTAAAAGGAAATTTATCTTTTAGGACAGTTTTATCAAATTAAACCACGTGAAACTTAAGATTAAGCCTATTAAATTTTCTGTTGTATACTCTAACGTTTCTGTCAGTTTTAGCATATCTTTTGAAAACAAAATAATAAATAAAACTATTTAAATATAAATACATATAATTAAATATATGCAAATTGCCAGACAAGTACTTGTTTTCATTTATTGAGATTGTCGGACTAACTTCCTCATCTTGGCTGTTATAGTCACAACGTTTCGGTCATTTTGCCCTCCGGCCTTCATCAGGTGTTTTGTATCGAACTCGGGAATCGTTTGTCAGGAGTCTCGAACCCAACCCTTTATAATTATTATTACGGGGATACCGTGTTCGGACTCCAGCTAGGCTCTGGGACATAGTTGCTGATTCCCTGTTTTTAATGTTACTTTTCACTGCCTTCGTTCAGGATTGAACTCAGCACCTTTGGGTAACTGTAAACTTCGATACAACGTCTAGGACCACTCGGCCATATATTACTAGGACAATTTCTCTATAGATTTTGTCGTCAATATTTTGCTATCTTTATCTTGTTGTTTGTTTGTCTTTTGACAACCTGCGAGCGCGTTGACCAAAGTATTTCTGAAAGTAAACTACTCATGATACTTAGACAAGTTTATTGTAGATAGTATATTCTCGTGATAGTTCCTTTTTCCATGGTGACAGGTTCAACACGAGTACGTGTTAAATGCTGTTGAGAGGACATATCATTAGATGACAATGGGAATGAATGCAGGAGTAAGAAACACCGTCGCTTTTTAATATGAGAAAATTAACTCGGTCTCTGAAAAAATAGAAATTGCCTCTGTCAAGAAGTATTCATTCATCCGTAAACGGGTGGAAAAACTTATCAATATTTATATATTGAATATATTTACATTTCCACTATGAAAATCTCAATAGATTCTATGAAATTTATATAAAGTTTTCTGTTAGGATGGTGCAAATATAATGTGAGTTTTAGACTTGAAGTTGAACGTATAAAAAGACATTATTTTTGCACTGATCTAATATGGAATACATAATTGAAAAAAGTAAAATTCCAACTAAAATAAACTTTAATACAACTATAAAGTTCGATAACATATGGTTTACAATTCGGTTTAACGTTAACTATTTGAATTGGCGAGAAATAAGCAAAATAGAAATACAGTTGAATAGAAAGGGTTGCCAGCACTCAATATATAGTTCTCTAAAGATAAACATATACCATGATACGATTCGAAAATGTTACTGTTTACTACTCATGATAATTCAGAATAATTCTTAGTAGAGTTCTCTTTTTAGGGGCGTAGGCTCAATCATTCCATCTTCCAACTTTGTGTTATATCCGCTCGCAGTGTGAAAAAAGTAAATACCGTCTCTCGTAGTTCGCCATATTTTAATTAAATAATGTAACTCGTGTTTTCTCTGTAATCTGACTGCGGGAAATAGGAATATATTTTGAAAACTATATCTGAGCCCGAGTTTTTCTCGGTGACTTTTCCCGGCAACAACAAAACTGACGACGAGGAATTTAATTCATAAAATAGGATACTTTCAACGTGAAATTACTGCCTACGATCAGGCGATTCTCAAAGCAAACAGAAGATGGAGAAACCTACACCGGTATTTACATACTGACACAATCTGACAACGAAATAGTATTTATACTTACATACCTATTATAAAGCTTTCAATAAATGGTATTTAATTCAGCTTTGTACTGACAGTGGGGAACTGTACGTAAGAAATCTTTCGATTAAATCAAAGAGAATTAATATGCACGTAATATTTTCGTTCGTGAAATAGTTTCTCTCCCCAAACAATAATATACTTGTGATGGTATATGTATTGATGGTATACTTAACAATTTATGTACTGTTAATATTTTGCGTCCTTACATTAGCTTCTACTAAAAAGATTGTTCCTGAATTTAAATGAAAGTTTTAGAAACTGTAATATCGCATTGTACTGATATTTCATTAAACACGCGTAATATTTTCTAAGAAAAAATAAGCAAAATAAAGTAATTAGTCTATGGCTAATTTCTATTTGGAATTTATCGCTATGCTTTTCAACTGTTAATATTTCAGTAAAACTGCTTTTTGTTATCGGACTATCTATGCCACTGTTGTTGCTAACATCCCTTTCTAGTATTCAGAGACATTAAATTCTCATTTTAATTTCATGTAACCACCAAATCATAATTTTACATAACGTTCGCGTGCATCGTTTTATCCTCCTACCTATATATATATATATATATATATATATATATATATATATATATATATATATATAATTCGTTTACCATGCTGGTTGTTCCCCTCTACCTCTTATTCTATTTTTATATCTCCTATTCATAGCGTTTTACTCACGTTGACAACGGCTTTATTCATATTTAAAACCGACTCCATTTTGCATGATTATCAGGGTAGATGAGTAGAGATGAACAGCTCAACGGATAAAAATGTTAATCACAATAAATTATAATTCCAAAATATTGGCACATGCCATATTAAATCTATGATAAATGCTACTTTACAATTATATCCTGTCATCGTTCATGGAACTGGATTGGTATATGGTAGCGGGTTAAACAAACGCTCTTAAACTATGTACATATTACCTAATGATGAAGATCGAAACAACAACTCTTATGATAGTAATCGGATACGTTATCCGTGGCTCCAAAGGACAACCTTTTAAAGAACGTTGTGAATTATCTTAATAAATACATTTCTCTTTTATTCGGTCTATGCATACGCAGAATGACACCATTGTGCTACACCTGTCAATGTGTTATTGCTTTCAACTTCGAACCCTGTTTTGACGCCCTTAGCAATTATTTTAATCGATAATAATAAAATTTTGCACCAAAAATGCAATCTTTTGAACTATTGTACGCCGTCCAACGATCATTCATCTAGGAAGAGAGAAATTTGAAAAACGGAGACACACACACACAGAGGAATACTGAGATTTATATATTAGACTAGCAAGGCCAGCTGGCGTTGCTCGCGACCGTATTAATAATGAGAAAAAATGTTTAACAGTCCTGTTATTCTTAAGAGAGAGGAATATTTTATGTCTGTCTATCACTGGTAATCTTGAGCTAGGCGGGTATTAGTATGTGTGGAATAATTGTACCTTCATTAGGCAGGAAATTTATAGCACATATGTAGAAAAAATATCCTTACCTAGGGCGGGTTATGTACAACACATATTTAAAATTATTTTAACAAGTTTATATTCTGCTAATGTTCGATATGTCACATGTAAGAGTACCTTTGTTTTTACATCTGAATGATATAGTGTAGAAGCACTGCATTTTTTATATAAATGTTTTACTAATCGAATATATTACATGGTTTTGGACTTTGATAATTATTCATGAGAATTTCTTTGTTTTTCATATGGGTACTTCACTGTATAAATACCTTATTTCCTGGGTAGGATTCTGTAGAAGTAACATTTTTTTCTAATTTAAAATGAAAGAACTGGCCATTTTAAGTAATTTTCTATTAAACTAAATTTTCTGCGCGTCTACAGTAAGAATTTGGTTGTTATTTCACATAGGTGCTATAGTGAAGAAGCACCTTATTTCTCATTTAAAAGTCATGCTATTCGATTATATAACGTGATTTTCGGTTTTAATGACTTTCATGCACGTCACAAGTAGGATTTGATTTGTTTTTTAAATGAGTACTATAGTACACAAGTACCTTATTTCTTGGGTAGGATAATGTACCAGTACCTTATTTTTAATATATAGAAGAAACTACTCGATGATTTTACCTAATTTTCTGTTGTGTTAACTTTTCCGTATGCCAGAGGTGAGAATTTGTTTGTTTTTATATTATAGTGCTATATTAAAGAAGCACCTTATTTTTATATAAATTAAACTACTCGAATATATTATATAATTTCGGTTTGGATTACTTTTATGTACCCCAGAGGTAAGATTTCATTTGTTTTCCATGTGTACTATACTGTACAAATACCTTATTTCTCGGGTAGGATATTGTACAAGTAGTTTTTTTTTCTAATGTAAATATAGAAACAACTCGATACGTTTATATAATTTTCTGTTGTGTTACATTTTTTGTACGCCAGGAGGAAGAATTATTTTGTTTTGTTATGTGGGTACTATAGTGAAGAAGCACCTGTTTATTATATGTAAGCGATACTACTCGAATATTAAACATGATTTTTGGTTTTAATAACTTTCATGTATGTCACAGGTAAGATTTTCTTTGTTTTTTCATGAGTACTATACTACACAAGCACTGCATTACTTTGATAGAATTTCTTGTACACATAAATACATTAAAACTGATCATTTTTGGAATATAACTATACAAATATACACAGATATATAATACATTACATTTATAATGATCAGTTAATTAGTATAGGAGTGAATTCAATACATACGAATATACGTATATACGTATACTAATCATTTATAAGGATCGGTTCATTACTTTAGGAGTGAATACAATACATAGAAATATACAAAAATGTGCACGTACTTATAATTCATAATTATCTGTTAATTGATAAAAGAGTGAATACAATACACACAAATATCTAAACATAAGGTATAGGCAAAAATTGGCAGGTAAAAATAGAGGGGCCTAGTTTAGAAAGCCGATTTATCATATTTTTGTAGGTTTCCGACTACTTTTTGATTGTATTTGAAAGAGTAGAGCCTAAAGTTAATTTCCTAGGAAAAATAACATCTGTACACGTAAAAAAAAGTTATGAAAAATGTTTTCACGACAAGCTAAGCAATTCAGCTAAATTTTGAAGTTAAATAAATTCATTGTAAAAATCCTTTAAAAGATAAATATTATTTTGGTCCTATTTCAAAGATAATTAGTAAAAAAAAAGTTCTTAGCAGTTGAATCAAATACAAAACAAACCTTGTTTGTGCAAAAATAACATAGTTAACCCTAAAAAAGCAAGTAATTTACCGTTCGTCAAAAACGCAACAAACTAACATTTTGTAAACACGATTATAAGCAGGCCCAAAATTTCAGCCAATCGAACACTGTTTCAAAATGATAGCATGATAGTAAAAGGAGGTAGAAGTGTCAGATTTCTTTTTATCCTAGAGCTGCATGCATACATTCCTATTCTGAACGCGTGTATAATTTTTTATCATTTTTTTTAATTTAATTATTTTTTATGTTCCTGTTTTCAATTTAATTTTGTTTTTTAATTATTGTTCGCGATTATCTAAACAATTATGTTACGCCGAAAGTTTCACATTATTGCGAGCAAGGGGATTATTAAAATCTTACATATAACAATTATGCGAAATATGTAATTCAAATATAATGTAGTAATATTTTTGCTATTATAATTTGTTGGTGTGAAAATATTAAATAACAATATTTAATTCAATGGTAATATAAGTAGTTCGAGAAATTCCTTGTTTTAGTTATAGAGAATTCATTAATACGAACGTTGGGTTTTTTTCGTAATGCTCCTGTAATTTTTTGTATTGTTACAAATTACGATGCTTTATTTACAGAAAAAAAGCAAAAATACATTCTTGCGTTTTTTATTTACAACCGAAAACCATAACTTTAGTTTAGGTATTTTTGATTAAAAATTATACATTTCCACTCAGATTTGAATAAAAAAATAATTAGTTCATTAAATTTGGCGATCATTATTTGAGAAATACTGACAATTGCATTAACATGAGTAAGTTTCCTGATTTTTGGTTAATTTTTAAGATAAGGGAGAGGTCAAAAATGTTTATACATTTTGAGCATCGGCATTCATTTTTCCCGTATCTAATAAACATATACACATGACTAAAGTTCATAATGATCGGTTAATTTGTTTAGGAGTGAATCAAATGCATATACATATACAAAAATATACACATAATTAAAATTCATAATGATCGGTTAATTATTTTAAGAGTGATTCAAATAGATAAAGTATATAAAAATATACACATAATTAAAATTAATAATGATCGGTTAATTAGTTTAGGACTGATTCCAACACATAAAAATATATAACATATACACATAATTAAAATTCATCATGATCAGTTAATTAGTTTAGGATTGGATCCAATATATGCAAATATATAATCATATAAACATATTTAAAATTCATAACTATCTGTCAATTATTTTAGGGGTGAATCCAAGATATAGAAATGAATTTAGTAATTAACATGATCGTGTAATTAGTTTAGAAGTAGTTCCAATACACATGTCATTACTTGATCTATTTCCGTGATTTTTGGGAGGTAACAAATAAGCTGATATATCATATATATTTTGAATAGTACATTTTCGTTATATAAATCAAACATATTCGTCTGTATTTTTAAATTAAGATGTTCTTGTATATTTAATACATAACATTGAAAAATCGAGAATATCGGAATGTAAAAGAAAGGAACTGATGGAGATCGAAACCGCAATACTCGTGCTAGCAGTCGGCCACGCTACCCGTTGCACCAAAGTGAAAAGAGCTTCAATGACGTTGTGAAATAGATTAATACATATATTTCTCTTTTACTTGATGTACGCATACACACAATAACACCATTTTGCTACGCTCGTCAACGTCTTATTGCTTTAAGTTAGAACCCTTTTTGAGGCCCTAGCAATTATTTTTATCGATTGAAGTCACATTATAAATTCTGCAACAAAAAATGCAATATTTTGAGCTATTGCTCGCCGTCTAACGACCATCCGTCTAGGAGGAGATACACTTTGTAAAGCGGAGACAGACGCACATACACATAGTGATATTTATATATTAAACTAGCAAGGCCACCCGGCGTTGCTCGGGACCATATGAGAAAAAATTGCACATACCTGCTATTTTTAGGATAGAGGATGTTTTTATGTCTATGTATCATTTGCCATCTTGAACAAAAAAAATATTTTACCTATCCTAGGACGGGTATTATATGTATGAGATAATTGTACGTTCCCTAGTACAGGAAATTTACAGGACATATATGGAAAAAAATTCCTTGCCTAGGGCGGTAATGTACAATACATAGTTAAAATAATTTACATAATTTTCTGTTGTGCAAACTTTTCTCTGTCACATGTAAGAGTTTTTGTCTTTACATCAGCGTGCTATAGTAACAAATCACCTTATTTCTTATATGAATGTCATACTACTCGAATATATTACATGATTTCGGTTTTGATTACTTTTATGTACGTTGCAAGTAAAATTTCCCTTGTTTTTCACATGGGTGTACAAGCACCTTATTTCTTGGGTAGGATACTGAACAAGTACCTTATTTCTTGTGTATGATAATATACAAGTACCCTTTTCTATTTTATAAATGAAAGAACTCAATACTTTTTTTTTAATTTTCTGTTGTGCTAAACGTTTTGTACATCGGGGTGTAAGATTTTTTTTCTCTGGGTGCTATAGTGAAGAAGCACATTTTTTCTTTAGATGTGAGTTATACTACTCGAATATTTAACGGGGTTTACAGTTTTAATAACTTATGTACGTCACAGGTAAGATATGCTTTATTTTTTCATGTGAGTACCAGACTGCACAAGTACCTTATTTCTTGTGTAGGATACTGTGCAATGATCTTATTTCTAATATAAAGATGAAACTACTCGATGATTTTACATAAGTTTTTCATATGAGTACTATATTTTCAAATTTCTTATTACTTGGATAGAATTCCCTGTTACACATAAAACATTAACAAATAAATGAACATTGTATGTGATTTTAAGAATATCCCATCTATAGACATGTACAAACATATACATTACATATAATTCATAATGATCAGTTAATTAGGTTGGAAGTTGATTCAAGACACAAAAATATATAATCATATACAAATAATAAAAAATTAATAATCATCGGTTAATTAGTTTAGGAATGAATCCAATACATACATATGCAAACATATACACATCCTTAAAATTCATAATGGTCGGTTAATTAGTTAAGGAGTGAATCTAGTACGTAGAAATATATAAACGTACACACATAATTAAAATTCATAATGATCAGTTAATTAGTTTTGGAGTGAATCCAATAATAGAAATACATAATCATATACACACCCTTTAAATGAATAATTATATGTTCATTAGTTTAGGAGTGAATCCAATATATACAAATATACTGACATGTATCTATATTCCTATGAATTCTTTTCTCTTTTGTGTGTATAGATATTCATATTAAAAAAAACTGTTCTATTAGTATTTATTTGCTTTCCCACCAAAGCAAAATGTGACACGAGGTCGTGTTTAATGTGGGTTTACACCAGCTCCCCGAAAAAAGGGAAAAGGGACACTCTGGTTGAGACCAAAAATAATAATTGTCCCAGTATAGAGGGTTTCCCCTCCATTGACAAGGACAAATTACCTTAAGTGCTGCATCTGCAGAACAGATACTATACTTTGGCCTCGCACGAAGGACAATAACAACAGTTTCTTTAGTGTTTGGCCCCGGCCCTGGCATTATCTACTGGCAGAGCCTCATTTGGGGGCTGAATCACTTAGGCACAAGGCCAGTAGGGGGAAATGAGAGCCGAGGGCCATTCTAAATACTAGCTAGGTCTTTGAAGACTTTATTAAGATCCCTACACTAAGACACTTTCACCATAATACGTCATTCTTACCATAGAGTTTATCTACTTAAAATCTCCCCAACATATGTGACGGCTTTATTTGCATCTGAATCTGAAAAAAATATTCACAAAAAAAAACAAACAAATATATACAAACAGAAATATATTTTTTAATAAATGAGGGATGAGATGATGGGGAGGGGGGAAAGCTAAGATACACCCAAAAAGAAAAAAAAAGAAAACAACTAAACAAAATGCCTATGGGGGCGGGTTAGTAAGGAATCATCCCAACCTACTTCTAAATATGGAGCGGCCACTGTCTTCCGGTCCCGAAGGTCGAAAGCAAGCAGGTCGTTCCTTAGTGGTGAGTGGGGGACATAGGGACGATATTTCGAAAACAAATTAGATAAGGATGTGCAAAATAGGGAATGGACGGCGTCTTCCAAGATAAATGTGCGTATAGGGGCAGCATGCCGGGGACAAATCAAAGGGTGGGCTGGACATCATTGGAAACTCGCCTAGTGCCGATGAAAAATAAAATCGAAAACAGGATCAACTATCATGCTTGTTCTAGTCTAGCACCTAATGAAGTATTTTAAACTAGAAGTGGTTAAGACCTTACTAACCATATTCTATAAAAAAAACTTTGCTCGGGGCTGAGTTCCGTAGAACCTTAGCACCGCCAGACGAATACTACTAGGGTGGGAAAACAAACTCAAACCTAGCGCCTCGCCGGATGCACATGCTAGTGTTGTCCACCCATCTCCTATCAAAGTCTATGAGATGTAAACTTTTCCAATCGCATCTGATCTTTACTTTAAGCTGGTGCTTAAAGTAAGCAACCAGATCCCGATCAGAAACAGATTCAACGCCATAGACAATGTTAAGACGTGTAACCCACGTCACTAACCTGGCTACAGCTAGGATCGCGATAAACACAAACCGTTTCTCCCCATTAGGCGGCGGGTCAATGTTGTTGACGACGTACGCCAAATCAAGTGGCACCTACCGCTTGGTGTCGATGCGAGCAGTTACATCTCTGACGTACTTCCAGGGCCTCTGAACTCTGCTGCAAAGAAAAAAGGCAGGATCCCTTGTTTCATCCTCATCCTCCTTGCAGCGGAGTCAAAATGGAACATATTCACCATTATTGCGGTCACTGACAAGTACGCAGAAAAGTGGCTGCACATTCCGGACAAGCCACCATGTGATTGAAAACTCTTCCACTGAGAGAGGACCTCGTCCCTCGACATGTACAGCCGCTCAACCAGCAGTTCTTTTGCAGTACCCACCACTAAATCCCGATATAGCCTCCTCCTAGGCCGTGCAAGGTCACTGGACACCGGCAATGCCCTGAGGGCGATTCGGCATTCGAAGAGGAACAGCCGTTCATCCACCGGTCTTCTGCGACCTTCAGCGGCAGGGGAGGATATGAGCTGTGAAAAAGCTTGCTCCACAACTGGTACCCAGTGCAAATCGTCAAAGTGTCCAACTCAGGAACGCCAATCTTTCCGCGAACTTAACAAGTCAGGAATTCCTAAGCCTTCCTCAATGAGTTTCTGTGTACAGATCTGTCTACGGACATACGGCTTTACCCCTTTTCAAAGAAGTTTGAAAAGGAGTTGCTCCAAAGCCTTACAGCGGTCCGCAAGCAGAGGAAGTACTGACAAGTGGTAAAGGATAAACGGAAATACGTAAGTCCCTGCGAATTCAAGTCCTTACTGACGATTCGACCTTCGTCTGTACTTCCTACCCATTTTTTTCCAGCTGGAGTCCAGGCCTGAACCACACACCAAGAATATTTACCGGGCCATCCGTCCAGTCGAACTCATCTGGAAGCGAGTTTACCCCAGTCCAGGTGCCCAACCGCAGACCATCGGACTTGCTGCGATTGAGCGATTGACTACGGCCCCAATGATATTATCATATTCAGCGACCGCCTCAATCACCGCTTTAATATCGATCCTTCGCCCAACGAAAACGGTGACATCATCAGCGTACGCGGACACCCTAGCGAATTTGCCGCCAGGTAGAACTATGCCGCGCAGGATTGGTCTAGCCGTCTCGTCCCTTAATTTGCGAAGGAAGGGCTCCAACATCAGGGCATACAACAGAGGCGACAGCGGAAAACCCTGGCGCACCGACCAAGAAACCCAAAATGACTACGGCAACCTACCATTTACTTGTACCACTACTGCGGGATCATGATACAGAACGAAAGTCCACTTGCGGGAGTCCGGACCCAAGCCGGCGGTCTCCATAACAGATTCCAAGAAACCATGATCGACCCTATCGAACGCTTTGGACTGATCTAAATTGATCAGCGCGGCTCCTGTGTCTTCCACCCCCCTCTATGATCGTGCGCACCAAGAGCAAGTTGTTTTGAATCGATCTCCCCTTCACAGAACAAGTTTTATCCGGGTCGACCAAGTCGCCGATAACAACTTGAAGTCGGTTTGCTAGAACTCTGGGCAAAATTTTCAACTCTGTGTTTAGCAGAGTGGTGGACCTATGATCATCTAAATCCTCCCCATCATGCCGCTCTCTTTTCTTCAGAAGTGTGATCACTCCTTAGGTTACCTTCCCAGGGATGGATCCCTGAGTAAACTAGTGGTTAAACATATCCGCCAGAAGAAGAACAAACATGGGTTACAGCCTCAAATACTGTTTGTAGGGCAGACCATGGAGCCCTGGAGATTTGTTAAGGCCAACCTGCTTCAACGCAGTAATGACCTCGCGCTCCGTAACCATCCCATCACAACTAGGTGCTCGGGCCGCAGTAAGACGGGACAAGCCGGTTAAATAGCTGCTAAACTCCTGCTCGCGGAGTCTGGGTAGTTGGGTAAAGTGTTCCTCCAAATGTTGCCGAAACCTATTGCAAATCTCTCGAGTCGATACAAGGGTATGTCCTTCCAGGTTTTTCAACTTCCGAATGTACCCATCCGAGCCGTGTCTTAAGGTGGCCCTACGCTCAACAGCGTCAGCGTTCACGGCTTGGTTAGAGACACTTTCTAACCTAGTTCTAACTACTTGACCTTCGTAACGCTCGCTAGCCAAGCGCTGGAGGTTCCCCTTAACTACTGCTATATCTAGGAAATCCTCACCAGCCACCGCCCGGGTCAGCATATCATCTAGGTGCCTTTTGGTCCGTGCTCTGGTTATTGCGAAGCGTTGGCTATATTGGACACAATAGAGCCTAATGGTAGACTTAAGTCTAAACCACCAGCTACTCCCGGTAACCCCCCCCCCATACTGAATTAGTGTTGTCAGCTTTTCCCGGAAACCGTTCTTATCCAATAAGGAGGCGTTAACTTTCCAGTAACAAGCCAACCTAGGCCTATTACCTACTCTCAAACCGGCCATTACTAATTTATGGTCCGAATCACCTAGCCAGTTGAACGGGGACAAGATAAGAAATCTATGTCACGTTTTCTAACTAACAGCCTATCCAAGCAGTTACTTGAACAGGAGGCCACACTTTTTTTTCCACGTCCACATCTCCCTCCCCAGGTGATCCAGACGGAATCTGTCGACAAGATCGCACGGGGCCATCAGGTCAGACAGGCTGCTTTCACACCTCTCCGACCCTCTACCCCCCAACCTTATCTATCTTGGGGTCCAGGATGGCATTCCAGTCGCCCATTTAAATTAACAACTCCGGACAAGCAGTTAGGAACACCTCCACCTGCCGAAAAAAGGAAACCCTCTCCCCAGCGATAGTGGGCGCGTAAACAGCCAAAATCCAGAACTTACCGCTTTTAAGGGCAACATTGACCACGGCCAGCCTTCCATGAACGGCCGAGTGGACTACAGTAACCGTCGCAAAATTGCCATATGCTGAGTAAACGCCAAAGTCGTTAACCAGCAGATCGCAATCCCCGGGCTCAATAAAATGGATCTCCTGAATTGCAGCTATATCTACCTCAAGGGTCACGAGATCCCTCAGCACGCGAACAGCCTTGCTTCGGGATCTCATGCCCCTCGCATTCAAACTAGCTAGGTTCAACCCGGCCTCGCAAAGAATGTATAAAAAATTTAAAAAAATCTGAAATTGCTACATCAACTACCTTTAAGATGCATGAAGAGACAGATAATAAGTTTTCTATAAAAAGGTTGCTCGCATCCGGTAAATGCAGGATTACATGATCATATTGCAGAATTGAAGTCTCTCATTTTTAAGTGTAACTTAAATGTGCGTCTGGGATACGCGAGAGAAAATGTTGTGTAAATGACTTACAATGGTATACAGTTAATTCTAGTGACAAGTATAAATGTATAATATTTGATTATGACAGCGAAACTTACGTTCGTACTAAGATAAAAGTCTGCCTTATAAATATGCCGAGAAAATCGTAAGTAATAACGAATATGTAATCGTGCGGAAATTGATTTCACCCGCATGAGTTAACTATATCTTTCGCATACATAGCGATATCAATTCTGATTTTTACAAAAGCCCTCGACAGCAGCATGTTTTACCATAATTACACGATAATATTTATAAATCTTTTATTTTAATGAAGAAAAATGCAGCTTACCAAAAGACTCTGAATGTTATTGCTTTAGATTGACTCTTCCTTCAAATAATGAAGTGGCCATCCTAGAGCCCAGACCTGAATCCAAAAGGAAATTTCTTAAATATAATTGGAGAGAGAGTCCGAAAAAGACTTCCGACACAGAAAAAGAGGATTTACTTTGGGAAGGAGGCGGGAATTACTGCTGATTTCTGAGAAAAAAAAATTAGATCATGTTTTAGGATGCAGCGTCGCCAATAGAAATTAGCGTATGATTACTAAATGTTATATTCATTTAATATTTTATTTACAATCAAGTATTAAATTGATCGTTCCTTAATTTTCTTCATTCGTCTATTTTCTTTGTTCCGTGTATTGTGGTCGCTACTAGATATAGCTTTTGATTTGCACTTTGGAATATGGTTGTCTATCGTTTAGTGTCTCGACTAAAACCAAATAAAATAGTTCAACTACATTTAGAGAAAGTGTGAAGCAATTTTAAACATAACATTTCGGTACTGTCTACATTTCGTAAATTATATTTTCCTTGCAGTACTGACTTTAGTTTTCACTTTTAACACAATTAATGACTAAACTTTTCCAGAGATATTTTTGTAAAAACGAAAAATAATAATTAACACTTTTGTTTCGTAAGACGAAACGCGTGAACAGCGTATGGATTTGTAAACCGTAATGATTGGATAAATCTCGTTCATAGAAAATATAAATTGAGTACAAAAATAAAATGTGTTTGTTGTATAAAATGTGTTAGCGTGTTAATTTTTATATTTATATACATAGAATTCTATTAGGGGCGACGCACTTGAAACAATATAAATCACAGAATATTGCAGTTAATATAGAATAAAGAATGATTCATAGCATTTATAATGCAACTACAATTTTAGACATATGGCGCCATAATTCGAGCGTATATGTTGTAATCTAGGGATCAAATATTCACAAACGCTCAGATTTAAATGAGGTTGTATTACAGCAATTTTGCATCGCATGGCGTATTAAATGGGTTTAGTGTTTCTGCGTAAACAGCGTAGCCATATCACTTTGCATATTTCTAAATATAATAATATAATGGGGTTAAACCACACGAATATGGTGGTTTGTTTACAGGTACATATCGTGGAATTGTTTGCTAATCATATTTTTATCTCAGTAAACTGAGCGTATCATTTGTAATTAGCAAACGCTGCCCGGGTGTCATTCCCTTCGTAATAAATTAGTAAACGAAATTGGAATCAGTATAACCGATAGTTTCCAACACTGAACATAACGAAAATATATTTGTCAACTTAAAGTTCGCCTTTTTCTGTGCACGTGTGTGTTTATATAATGAATGAACAAACGAGAAAGAGGAAGAGCGAGAGAGAGAGAGAGAGCGAGAGTATAATAAATCAATTAAAATGAAAGGAAAAGAGGTGGGGTGGTAAATAGAAAAAATAATTACACATTAAATATAAACAATTATGAATGAACAATTGGGCAATACACATTATAGAAAGAAGAAGAGTGTGTACACATGGTGCAAGAGTAAAAAAATACCACCGGAAATGTACGCAGCATTAAGTTTGTATTCAGAGTAAGAGATTGAAACGGAATGATATTTAGAAACAGGGTATGACGCACTCAACAAATGCCAGGGACAGGTTAAATGGAATGAGCGAAAAGGGAGAGAACATTAGAGCGAATTTTAATGTGATGGGATTGAAAATCACGTGGTAATGTCAGTTTTATAAGGATCTGTTCAATGTCATGTTCGGAATGTTTCAGAATGTAAGTGCTTTGTCCTTGACTTAACGATGTAAATTCTGAAATGTGGACTTTCGTTGCGTTGTGCCTTTAATAATCTAAATTTGCAACAGGGTTCCCTCGGCTTCCTAGAAAAGATTATAAAGCAAAACAATAAAACCAAAGAATTCACTAGATTCTAATCTCCTCATCCTGAGTGGACTGAAACATCTTCTTGAGAAAAGAAGACGATACTTACGTACGCATTCAAACAAATAATCCGACTGCAACCTTGTTTGGAACTTATATCACAAAACAAGAAAAAGAACAATTAAGATATATAAGATAGTACACACACGCACACACACATATACATACACACCCACACACATATATATACATATATATATATATATATATATATATATATGTATATATATTAGCGTTCCACTGAAATGTAGATAAAATATATATTGTATAAGTTTGCTAGTCTTACCCTCTATTTTTGTTCCTATTAATATTATTGATAATGATATGATTTTCTGAAAGTTCTATCTAAATGTTTAATAGTTGCTCAATAACTAAAAAAACTGGAGTTTTTAGGAAGCAAGAAAACTCATGTAAGTGCATTTTTACGCATATAGACATACCAGTCATATGATGATTTCCAATACTTTCTACAGTTCGTCCTATTATGTCTTGGCGTTAACCTCTGTCAAGATAGGACATATGAAAACCAGGTACTTATCCTCGAGCTAAGTGGGTGACAAAACAATCATGTGTCTAAAGGCATACTTACTTCGATCTTTTTTCAGGTTGTTTAAAAAAAATTAAATGGGTTGCGCCAGTTCTATTCGTTTGTCGTCAAAGTATATTTACAACACTCGTTTACTTTCTCTTCTAAAACGAGTGCTACACAGAATGATTTACTTCTATTGAAGAAGCTTCAAGACAACCAAGTCATCAAAAATGTTGTTTCCAATACAGTACTGAAAGTGTTTACACGCACCTTAAGGTATCTTAATGAAAAACCTGCTGGCTTCTCATTCTTTTGCGGACAAGTAAGTGATGAAACAAATCAGTTGATGGTTGCCAAACTGAGTTATAATGTTCAGCCCAATATAGGGAAAATTGAATCTGAGACTGGATCTTTAAGAATATGCAATCTGCAACACAAACAGTTATTTGTTGTACTTGAATTTAACAAGAATCTCTGAAATTTCACACAGCAACGTGGCAATCTAAACGGAATTCTGATTACGGTGTGAAGCAGGTGCAATTACTCAAGGCGGCCAATAATGTAGCAGAACGTGAACTCGCATTTATCGAAGATTTCAATGAATCAATTACATGCAAAGTAGACCAAAAGACTAACTTTTCCCCGATTCCCGAAAATGTATACTAACTGCTGACTCTCTGAACATTTTGAATGAACACGTTCCCAAACAAAACAACATTTCTCAATAATGCAATAGACTTTATATACATTATTAGTAATACTTTCAATTTCCGTTGTAATCTATGCATATACTTAATCCTACATAATAGATTGATATAAACTCCAGAAAATGATTAAGCCCAGCTAGCTGAAAATATAAAACTATTGACACAATTCTTTTGCTATTAATTTCATACATTGCCAAAGAACAATATGAAAGGGGTAAGCGCTCACAATTAAACAATTTTTTCCATAGCCACCATAATATATATATATATATATATATATATATATATATATATATATATATATGTGTGTGTGTGTGTGTGTGTGTGTGTGTGTATATATATATGTATGTATATATTTATATATATAAGTATATATATATATATGTATATATATGTATATATTTGTATATATATGTGTATATATATGTGCATATATATGTATATATATGTGTATATATATATATATATATGTATATATATATATATATATATATATATATGTGTATATGTATATATATATGTATGTATATATTTATATATATAAGTATATATATATATATGTATATATATGTATATATTTGTATATATATGTGTATATATATGTGCATATATATGTATATATATATATGTATATATATATATATATATATATATATATATATATATATATATATATATATATATATATATATATAACTCTTAAAATGTCGATGAAGCCATGCGTCCGGTTTTCAGAATTTCGGTTTCAAAAATCCGTATATGGAAAATGATTATGATACTTTCCTTTCATTAACTCTAATATTATGTTTATAATTACAAACCAAAATTTAAAGATTTTCCTAACGCCCATATATTTTCTATTTCAGTCAATAATACCATTTGTCATTTCACGTGACGACCAACTCTCCTTTGTGAATGGTTTTTGAGGTATCGTTTTTTTCTCGTTACTTTTACTGTCAACATCATTTTCATAGTCTCTTTAAAATACGCATCTCCCGGCCTATTCGATGCTTCGTCTCTTAGGTAAGACATTTGGTTTACATTTTTTGAATTAGTAGACGTCCAAATATCTAGGGAATTTGAATCAGAATTTAATTTAAGAAATACATAATAATATAATTTCTTTATAGTTTCTGGTGGATGTTCAAACTAATATATAAGATAAATAGTTTTATATTCATCTATAGCAAAGGCACAATAAACAAAAATAAACAGATTAAAAATATCAAATTTGCTTGCTTTCCCACAAGGACAGAAGTCGTATTTGTTAGTAAAGATGTGTTAAGTTGCTTTGAAAATATGCAAATATTTAATACTTTTCTTTATTAATAACAAGTCTGTGTGTTTGGAGGTGTGTGTGTTGAGCAAAAAATAAAGTGGTAGAAGACTCGAACGCGTATGCGAAGTAAGAAGTGAACGTGACAAAATTTACGTTTTTGATGCTAGGCCAATCGCCAAACCGGATGTGACGTAGGTTTAAATTAAGGCTATTCAATTAAAAAGAGGGGTTGACTTTCGAAAATATCGGCGAAAAAAGGGTACCCTTTCCAGTAGAAAAGTACCCATTTGGGGTGCAGGAATTAATGTTTTCAGCCACATTTTCAGTATTTCTCGTGCAAAGGGTCCGGCTAGAACACTTTTGTTCAAGTCTGATGAAGTTGCTTGATCGGAAATACGATCCGGTAGCAGAAACATGTGTAACTAAAATAGATAAAACGGTTATAAATCTCTCTCTCTCTCTCTCTCTCTCTCTCTCTATATATATATATATATATATATATATATATATATATATATATATATATATATATATATTTGCTCTGCAATAGTATAGAGCACCTTCTTCAGGTTTTTATTAATTATATATATATATATATATATATATGTGCGTGTGTGTGTGCATATATCTATAATATAAAGCTGAATGTCTGTGTGTGTATGTGTGTGTGGATCTGGTTACGAATAGGCTCCTATATGGTTGACTCTTTAAAAAAAACTGGTTACATATAATGGTAGAAGATGTTTCGAGACACAGGAACGGGTATGTTTGGTCTTGCAGAACGGTGGTTCATTAAAATTGCGGGGTCTGCGTTCGCGCCTGGTCCACAAAGTATGCAAATAAAAAAAATTACAAATTAAAAAAAACGTTCAGAAGTGTTTTTGATATAGATGTACGTAAGAATACTTCAATAGATATGTTTTAACTTAAATAGGGATGATATAATAAACTTGTGGGGTCTGCGTTCGCGCCTGGCCCCATAGAATAGAAATAGGCACAAACTTAAAGACTTTTCATATCTATCTGCGTAAGTATACTTTGATAATTATGTTTCGGTTTGAAGACATATGGTATAATAAAAATATGGGGTGTTCTTTCGCGCCTGACATCCATAGAATGGAAATATGTCACAAAGTTTAATAAGTTTTTTAATATAGATCAACAGAATATTGTGATAAGTGTTTCGGTGTGAACAGGTATGGTATAATAAATTATGGGGTTTATCTATTTTATTTTTACTTTCACCATATTTTGCTTTGGTTTTGATACCCCCAAATTCGATGCTCTGTCTTTACAACCCTTCCTTTTCATAACCTATCATACTTTCATAAATTAGAGTCCATTTTCTGTAGGCTGTTTTTGAACCCAGTCAACGACGGGTACTTTTGCTAGTATATATATATATATATATATATATATATATATATATATATATATATATATATATATATATATACGTAGATTTTGTTGCTGATATTTTAAACGACATAAAGGTTAGCATCCCTACCTTGGAGATGGGTTTTTTTTTGTTGTTTTTTTAAATTACCCATTTTTTATTTGGGCATACACAAATAATATTTTAGTTCATTTATTTATTATTTCTTAAAAAACAGTAATCTACGTACATGCATCGAAGGTCAACAACTCTGCGTGACCCCATTGCTCCCATCCCGCATCTTAGGATCATGCAGATATCACGATATCTCTCGGCATACTATAACGCATATTACTCCTACGAGATAAAAGATTTTTCTTATAACATTACGAGAGCATTTTCCTATGTCTCCCGCCGAATTCCTCATCCGGAGAAAAAACCCACGATAAAACGGCACAAAAAATAATCTACAACCATTTCGAAAATTAGAATAAATATTTACTGAACTTTTGACTCTTCCAAAACTTAAGAACTAGTGGACCCCTTATTCAACCCAGTAGTGTGACTTTTTTTTTCTTACACTGCGTAAATCTTATTTCTTTCTCTTTTTCCAATTTTATCATTATTATTACTATCATTATTAATTAATTAACAACATGTAGTTACTTTTTAAATCAATCATTATTTCAATAAATCACACAAGGCAAAGATGTTCTCCTCTTCAATTCTGCAAAAAAAGAACTGTCCAAGAACAAGAAAAAACCTGCAGAATTCCGATTTAAGAACACATCAATTACACAAAAAACAAATTAAAAATAAATTCTTAAAAGCATTCACAAAGTCCTAGCTCACCAAGAATAGCATTTCAATAACAAAAGACAGATTCGTGACAACCCAAAATGGTCACCTAAACAAATTCTGAGGTCGGTTACATCACCTTTACCATCTCACAGAATCTCCAAAATAAAAAAAATTAAAACAACACGATCGTTTACGAAAATACATAGACATTTACAATTAAAATACATAGTCGTTTCCAAAAACAAGAAAAAAATCCTTCCTGTAATACTTCACAAAACTTCCAGACAATCCTTCACAAAACTTCCAAACAACCTTCGCAAAACAAAAATTCAACACAAAATAATAAATCGATGGCAACTAAAATTGTCCACGTCACCAACACAGGGGTTTTCTGAAAAAGACAAATTATCACCTTTTACTTATCCGAGTGATTTTTATTATGACCTCTTCTGCCATTTTCTCTTCTACCACTTACGCCACGTCAGGTGAATTCCCTTTGCTCCCCGACACAGGACAGAAATACATTTCCCTCTACTATATTGGAAAAAAAGTTTCTTTTTTTCCAGGTAGGTAACCGCAACTGCTTTTTAAGGCATATAACTCTGCGAAAAATATGGGGATCTCAACAAATAGATTTTTTTCCATGTTGATGATACTCGAAATCACGGAATCCAAACACCCAAAAACAACACTCGTGTTTTTCTCTTAATCTAAAAAAACATACATTTTAACATTTCATGAAACAGTTTACATCGATTTACATAACAATGAATATTATTTTTCCACACAAGAAAAAAATCCTAAAATAAACCCCTATACAATTAAAGAAAAACATTTTTCACATCATCAAAACCTGTCCCTTATTTCTTCACAAAAAAGTACACATTGTTTTTTCTAAAAGTACACGGAAATTTTACAGTTTACAAATTGCAACATTTGAAGTGTGCGTAATTTTTATCATTCTAACTCATTTTTGAATGAGGTGTTTCTCTTTTAATTGACAGGCCTATTCCCACACTGTAACTAAAGTTCATATTCCTTTTCTATTTCTCTTTTTTCCCTTTCTTTCTGTTTTACACATTGGCTGTGTATACAATCAACAATTTATTATCAGTATGTCGATCGATATATCTGTTTTTTTTATTTTCTTCTGTTTATTTTTTCTACATCATAACATTAATATATATTTTTTATTTCTGTGTTTTCAGTTTTCATATTTCAAAATCAACAATTCGTTATCTGTATGTCGATCGAGTTATCTGTTTTTTCCTTCTTGATTTAGCATATAAATATATCTATACATAATTTTAATGTGTCTATTCTTCTTCTTTTTTTTCATTGTGTCGATATTTTGTTTTCACCGTGGTTTATTAAATGGACAATCCGTTGTTTTTTTTAAGTTTATTTATCTTTTCATCTTTCTTGTCTATTGTACAATATTTTTTTTCTTTTCGTTGTGTCTATATAACATATTTTTATGGTAACCTCCAGGCTCGACTTTTTTCACACTCTTGTATGAGTGCCCTGGTTCACGAACGCCAAGAGTTTTGTTGCGTAGTTATCTCTGATAAAGGGAGCCTTGTGTGTGTGATCGTCTAATGATCAGTCTATTAAATATGTTCCTATGCCGTTGTGGATGTGTGTGGTACATGTATTTTTCAACATACCTTCTGCGTCGCAGATGTTGGTCCATTTGGAAAGATCTCGTCTCTGAGGGGAGACTTTGTAACTGTTTTGGACAGAGATTCATTTCACTCCAAGACAATGAATTGGTTTTATAGTTTATTTCACTTTCCAGATGTCTTGCAGAACGATGGAAAGCGAAACTCTGGCTTGTGTGGTTCGGTTCTACACACGTCAGCTCCCCCCACCCAGTGAAGGGGGGGAACAACGGTGAAGCTGTCCGCCCTCTTCCAAATGCAAACTTAACCCCTACGATTAAGCTAACTTGATCACGTGACTCACACTCAATCCGATCAGCTTGCCCTGCCTCCCGGTCAACGTGTCTCAATATAATTTTACACATCTCCCCCTCTCTCATCTCTCTTTCTCTTTCTCGCCATTCTATAACAATTCAACTTTCCGGAAACGGCTTTTGAGAGTCACGGTCCCTACAGAAGAAAACATGACGAATAACTGTGTATATGGAATCCAATGTAAATGTGGAAACTTTACAAAAGTGAAACGTGGCGGTCGATTGAAAGTACGGTTAGAAGAACATCGGACAGCCGTAGTACATAGAGAGACTGAAAAGTTAGGTATAGCTGACCATATTTGGAAGGAAATGGGAAACCATCTACCATTATGGGGCAAAGTAAAAGTTATAGACAGAGAGGAGCGGTTGAGAGTAAGACGACTGAAAGAAGTAGAACATATGCTGGAGAATAACCAATTGCTAAGTAGACATAGTATAGAATTTAATACGATATGGGAAGTAATTATAAACAATAAATAATATATACAATAATAAGAAAAAATTAATATATACAAGTAATAAGTATAGAGACATATGTACATTAATATATAGTAATAATTAGCAATAAATAGTGATATTTACAACTAGAAATAAAAATAGGTTTAAGGCTGCTAAAGTTAAAATGGCAAAGTATAAAAACAAGATGCCGGAGAAGTAGGCAACAAAAATCCTATCATTGATATATTGTGACTTGAACCGTACCGTGGAACGGATGGGCAGAGAAAACACGTATGCAGTAAATTCTGCAGACAATTGTTCTGGTTCAATAATGGTCTATTTCTCAAAGAACAAATCTAATACTTTGCTAGCAACTGATAAAATTATTAAACTGACATGGCCCGCTACGGTGCAGTAACGTATATCCGCTCTGACAGTGGTACAACATTCACTAATAAGGACTTTTTGCTTTTATTAATTAACCATCGTATCTAACATGAAAAATCACCCTCTTATCCACGCGACAAAAACAAAACTGCGGAAACGCATGCACTAATGCTTGCTGCATATATACACCCTCCCACTCTTTTAGCAAAATGTTATCTTAACCCCCATATGCATCTTTCTGCGATACAAAGGCAATTTTTAGCTAAATGTATGTATTTGGTTCAAGGTGTTTCGCATTTATAAATAAGGGCATCAAATTAGATATCAAAACCGTTTGGGCTATATTTCTTGGGTACGAGAAAAGAGCACAGTTTTTTTTAGTCTTTTCTCAAGACAAAAATACAATAAAAATAATCCAATGTGTAAAATTTACAGACACGTGTTATTCTACAGACTAAAATCCATAATATCAAGAAGATGAATTATATTTCTCCAAATTCATAAAACATGTCACGACAATGAATCACCGTAGATGAGGACCAGGTTATTAATGATTATAACCGTGATGCTGCTGCTTTATAAGCCGAATACTTGCCAAAACGTTACCCAAAAAGAAATGGAAGACGACCTGATTTTTTGTGGTCAACAATTTGGAAGACTATCAATTCGACTATTGCTATTCTATAGATAATATTCTAAAAAGCTTTACCGAAATAATTATTTCAGAACATTGTCAGTAATGAAAAATATCAATGGAAAAAGAAATAGATGCTTTAACAGAAAATAATATCTACTTGGTAGTGCGTCTCTCAAAGAATAAACATACCATTTCGTCTCGATGGGTTCTTACCCCCCAAAAATAAACTAAAGTGTCAGACGTTGAACAGTGCGAGGCGACATTTATTGCTAAGAGATACTCTTAGGTCTACGGTATAGTACTTCATGATTTTATGATTGAACAACAATTAAACCAATGCCCAACAGACACCACGTTTTTGCACCCAAAACAAAGACAATATATACCTGATTTTAGTTTTATGGGACGATGACATTTTACTCGCATCAAATTGTTGCATAATGTTAGCCGATGTTTAGAACAAATTAAAAATAAAATTTCAAAATCACCGATACTGATCAGATATCATAGTTTTTGGCCATACGCTTTACCTATGGAGAAAGAAATGATTAAAATGAATCAATCGAGGCACATTGCAAATACTGTTAAAATTTAGAATGCATAAATGCAAGAAAAGTCCTCCAATAGCCGAAAATGATATCAATAGAAATACAAATATAGAATCCGAAATAGTTTATGATAAACTATACCGAGAGAAAATAGAATGCCTAAAATACTTACTGACTGCTACGAGACCTGACATATCTTACACATACATGAAATTATCAATAACATTACTAAGACTGGCAATAAAAGATTTACACAGAGGTTAGCAAGTGTGTTTATGTGTATTTTAGAACGAAAATGTTCCTTTTGCATAGTCTGTAAGCACGTCGATACTTCTGGAGGGTGTGTGCGGTTTGCTGCATAAAAGTTTAAATTTAAAGAGATGGTCACGCAGTTTGTGTTTCATCCTCGCCGTAATGTCTAATGAGGGATCTTGTTCCCCTCGGGACGAGAAATTACGTCTCCTCGTTGCTCCATATGCGATTAACTCGATTGCTCCCTCTTTTTAAGCACAATGAAAACTCGTCATTTCATACCGACGTCAACAACTTTCTTTTTTTTCTCTTTTTTTTTTTTGTTTTTTCCGGCCACAAATTAGCCTATGCGTGGAGCCATCTGCCCCTTGGCTCCAATCATACATTATATCTAAAAATAGAATAATTGACCATCTTGTAGATTTTCTGTCGCCTACATAGTCTCTCACCCTTATTCAATGGCGAGGTTTACAGCGGCCCCATTGAGTCACGGCACGGCTTTATTGATTCTTTCTTCTTCATAATCGGTGCCCGGGGCGCTTTCGTCAGACCATATATAAATAATAATTTAATGGTAGAATAAATGTAGTGTAATAGTGACTTAGAGATGTTAATCTCATTTATACATAACTGCGCATTTACCGGATAACGCAATATTTTGTTCGCTGTTCGTGTGATCATAAAAGTCCATACAAAATTGCAGTCAGATCGTTCAGTAGTTTTCTAGAAAATTTTATGGACACACAGAAAAATAGAGAGGGAGACACATGTATTGTGCAAATAAATAGAAATAGAGGGGATAGGAAAAAGAAGCAGTAACGATATGGTTGAGATGACACGCTCAGCTGCCATCGATATTCCTATTTTTTTTTTGTATACGCTGTTACAGATGAACGTCAGCCGGTATGGCCGATTTAACCGTTAATTTTTTTTCTTCTCATTTTTAATGTGGATTGGTTTCTGATTTCCAGATACACACGCACACACACACACACACAAGCGCATGCACACAAATCCACAAGCGCATGTACACACACACACACACATACACACATATATATATATATATTATATAACGATACTATGTTTTATAAATGGATATTAACTATCTTTATAGATAGTGTATAGTATTAACATAAAATATACCGAAAACTTTATCGATTTTTCATGTTCTTTAGTTTATACTTTTTTGTTGTTGTTCAGCTATAAATAATGAACAAATTAAAATATTCTACTTTATAATTGCTTTGGAGAAAAATAGCATGATATTAACGATAAAAATCTCCGATTACGTGATGCTTCTTAGCGTGAGCTTTTTTCTTAAAAATCAAGTGAAGCATACATATGCTATAAATATACCTGGTATATATATATATATATCTGTGTGTATTATCTATACATACACACATATAAACGTACATATCTTTCTGAATGAATATAAGTATGTGTGTATACACACACACACACACACATATATATATATATATATATATATATATATACATATAATGAAAAACAATCTGGAATATCCCAATTCACTCAAATGATGACGCATGATATAATGCACAGAAAGTTTACGATAGTGTTTATTGCACACCTTTATAAAAATATCACTAATATACGTTAGATATATTATAAGGTTCTTGCAAAAATAATGTCGTTTTTTTGACGTTTTACTATGTATATAAAAACGATATTATTTTCCACCAACTTAATAGAATCTTATAATAAGCTATATTTACTTGTTTCTTATATAAATACACACACCCACACACACATACACACACATCCATATATATATATGACTACGAAAACACACATACACAGACACACACACACACACATATATATATATATATATAGCTAGATAGATAGAGAGAGAGAGAGTCCAACGTTAACAAATTCCTAATGAACCGCCCTCTTACGTAACACTTCATTAAATCTCCACACTAACGTACTGTACTTGCAAAAACCCTTATCCCTGAGTGGCTTCAGGACCTTGATAAGTTGTGACCTCCGTGTAAATATATATACGTGAGCTTATGTGTATACACTTTATATGGGTGTATATACATATATACATAGGCTTTCTCGTGTAAATCCTGCACGTCCTAAACATATTCATATTGCACAAATATAAATGTCTATTGTATATATTTCTGTGTGCGATATAGTGTGAAGCAAGGAAAAATAGATTTAAAATTTGCGCGCTTTTCTGTGTATTGCATGCGAAGATGCAGTTGTTTCTACATTAACCAAATGATAGAAAAAATTCTCGCGTAACAAACAGAAGTATGAAGAAAAATTTCCTATGAATCAAACAATAAAAAAAATAGTTTTCATATAAGGCGAAACAATACAAACGTTCGTTGTTCTTAACCGGCTGTAAAAGAGGATATGACAATTTCTAAGAAAACTCAAATAAGTTTATCATCTGCGAATAACGTCAAAAAGTGTTCATGTTCACACTTCATTTTGTCAGGAATAATGAGAAAAGAGGACTGCCGCCCTGTTCTATCTACCAACACAATTCTTCGAGAAGCATTTTCACGATTACAATCGCTCTGATGGACTCATTTCGGAACAAATCGAAATGGCGGAAATAATAAATTTCGCGCACGTTAGGATCAAGTTACGTATAAATCAAGTTACGTATAAATTACGTGTGCTTTTTTTTAGATTGAGAGAAAACCCTGATAGAATACTCTTGTCAAAGTGAATGAAAGTAGCATTAAGGAAAAACTGCTGACCGACGAGAAGCTGAAAAATTAGAATGGGAAAAAATGTTCAAAGTAAAATAATACAGAGTTAAGAAAAATGTTCGACTCATTAAAATATATATTACATAATACGTTCAGCCAGACTAGCGTGTTGTAAAAAGAGAAACATGTGTCCGGATATATATATATATATATATATATATATATATTTAAAAAAAAAATATATATATATATATTTATATAAAATGGGTAAAGAAATTCCAACGAAAAAAGATGTATATTTAAATAAGGGGGTAGTCACCAACAATGTGTATTTTTTAACATTATTTTATTATTCCGTGTCTTGGCTTTTCATTGAGAATTATGTTTGGATCACTGTAATAATATTTTTAAGTAATTGAAATCGTTTTTACGCGCGTTTCAGACGTTCTGTGAAGCGTCCTCCTCAGAAATTATTTTCAAATGTGTTGCAGATGTAAAAATGGCAATTTTCGTTGTTAATTTGAAGTTTTTCCAAGGGGTGGAGGCTTGTAACTGTTTATTATTCATTGGCATGCTCAATTTTTCTTACTCTTTTATTGGACTAGTCGAGAGAGGCCGCTGTCCTGGTTGTAGTCGCTTTCTCTTTCGGCTAATGTTTTTTTTATTTTCCTTTAGGATGGGGTAGGGTGTATGTGCGCGTGTGTGTGAGTGTGTGTGTTTGCTTTTATTGGTTTGGGAATGTGTATATTGCGGCATGCAACCACACACATACATAACACCCCTATCTCTAATACAACATACTGAACAATACCAACCCTACTTAACCTCGAAACCAACAACACTAGGAAACACCTCGAACCATAGTATAATATCTGTTCCAACACCTCGCTCCCTCCTCGGTCAGTGGAGGAGAACCCCCTCATGACTGAAACAACTATCATCCCTTCTATCACCCCCTCCCATACCTATACCCCCTCCAATGCCCCCCCCCCTCTGGAGAACAACATCTTCCCCACACTAGAAACCGATCCTGGGTCTGGCCATACCCACATGGGGAGACAAATAAGTAGAAACATCAAAAATCCCCTATACATAAAATTTAATACCTGGGAAGCAAATTAATGTACAACAATCGAATTGACAAACAAGGAAAGCTGGGGAATCCAAAATGCATGTGTTCTTTGGTAAAATGGTTAAGCGTCTACAGTCAAGAAAGAGAATCCAGCTGGCGACAAAATGCAAGATATACAAAGAAGTTGCACTGCCAACTTAGCAATACTCTTCTGGCACCGACACCATATATTGGGACCACGTTAAAAGGCTAGAGACAGTACAGCAACGATAAGAAAAAAATAAGGTGGAATAATTATATTATGAAAGAGGAAATCCTAAAAAAGAGCAAATACAGACAGCAAAAAAAGCAGGGCTTACAACCAAACAACAACGTTGGATTTGTTATGTTGCGAAAATGACAGATGAGAGGCCCCTACAATTCAAAAGAGTTGCGTTAATTCGATTGAGACTATTATATTAATTAAACAATATGCAAACAATGTCAGCCACGTGTTAAAGACGGTTTTAGACGCTTCTTACTTTAACGTGATGCCCTAATTGTGGTATGTGAAGATTATTTTCTCTTTTTATTGTAAATTGTAATTTAAATATATATATATATATATATATATATATATATATATATATATATATATATATATATATGAGCTGTGCCCGGCCACGCGTTGCTGTGGCTCAGTTTGTTAAAATGGAACACATGTGAAAGTAGAGAAAAGTTTGATTCTTTTTTTCAAGAAAATGTACAAATTATTTATTTTGTTAACAGATGTTAAGAAAATAAACAGAAAAATACTTCCATCATTGATTATGCAAAAAAATAAATAAAATGTTGATTTAGTGTTTCAATATTATGCTTATAAATTACGATAAAACTTGCTGAGTATGCGCTGTTTTATGGTTGTTGTAAAAAGGGAATGGAAACTTAAATTTCGCTTCGTTTTAATCCTTCTTAATCTTTTAATTGTGCCCCCTAAACGAATATAATCAAAACAGTAACATTCAACAATTTTACTTTATGTATATAAACCACAAAATATTTATTAAAAAAAAATAATTCCATTTTTAAACGAAAAAGTCAGTTTGGTATATCTTTTTGTTATTTTTTACATAAGTCCAGCTTACCATTCACATTGGAAATGTCGATATTTATAGGTTGTCAGGTACGTTTACAACGAATAACAACTCCAATGTAGTAGATGTATCAGAATTTTTGTAGGATTTTTTACACCCCTATCACGAAAATGTGAATAAAATATAAAAATCTCGTAATTTCTCTTTTAAAAGTGGGTTGTTTATTTTCTTTGTGAATTATACTTCCAAAATAAACTATTAAAGTTGTTTTAAAAGTAATAGAAATATATATATATACATATATTTAAACAGTAATGAATTTTACGAACTCAATATTTTTCAATTTTTAAACTTTAAAAATCTATCAACATTTTTTTATTGATTCTATTTTACGATATTTTCAGGGTCAATGTGAAATTTTATGCTCTTTCCAATAAACCGAATATAATATTTTAGACAAATGTTTTTTTAGCTCATGCCCCCCTCATTTTCAAGTGTCTAGTAAAAAGTAAATAATTAATTTACTCACCAAAGTTTTATATATCACAAATTGAAGGTCAATATGTAATGTATTCAAATTTAAAACAAAAAAGTAGTGTTTTTTTAAATTTACCTGTAAAGTTCGAAGTTTAAAACATTTTTTTAAACCACGTTGTTTGTTTTTTTCTTTTTTGTATGAAACCTTGGTCCTTGCTCCTTTAATTGAAAAACAATTAGGGCTTGCATTACCTTTTTCGAGTAGTTATAAGGTTGGAAAGACAGGGGGTAGAATAATTCACGCCTCCCATTTTGAAATGTCTATTAAAAAGTAAATAATTTATTCACCTAAGTTTTATATATCACAAATTGAAGAGAAAAAGTCAATAAATAATATATTCAAATTTAAAACAAAAAAAGTAGTGTTTTTTAGAAATTTACCTGTAAAGTTCGAAGTTAAAACCTTTTTTTTTAAACATGTTGTTTGGTTTTTTTTTGGTTTTTTTTATTACACCTTGGTCCTTGCTCCTTTAATTGGAAAAATAGGGCTTGAGTTACATTTTTGGAGGAGTTATAAGCTTGGAAAGACGGGGTGAATTATTCACTATTTTTCACGAAATTTCTGACAAACCTACGTATCTACCCATGTTAAGAACGGCTTGCGGAATAGACTTTCCTCACCTTGCCAAAATACCCGAAAAACTATAAAAGGTGACGTGTCGAATGTGAACGATGAGTTGGACGTAATGTAAAAATGTAACGAATTTAAAAGGGAACGAAATTAAAATTTCCGTTCCATTTTTACAACCGTAAAGCAGAGCATTCTATGCAAATTTTACCTAACTTACTGTATTAATGCTATTTTTTAAGGAAAAAATATTTAGGTGTGGCTATAAATTCCTAAACTCATTTCACCCTATATAATTTAGGTGACTGAAACAAGAATCTAATTGAATCTTTAATTTCCTGAATAGTATGCGAGAATTCATTTTTCTTCGAGTTATATCGAATTCATTAATACGGACTTTAGGGGCTTTTTTCGTAACGTTACTGTAAAAATTATTTTTTATTGTTACAAATTACGATGCTTTATTTATATAAAAAAAGCAAAAATAAATTCTTGCGTTTTTTTATTTACTACTGAAAACCATGACTTTAGTAAAGGTATTTTTTGTTTAAACAAAATAAAACATTTTCACTAAGAGTTAAGTAAAAAATAATTTGTTCATTATATTCTGCGATCATTATTTGATAAATACTGCAATTTTCAATAAAATTGGTTAATTTCCTGATTTTTGGTGAATTTTTAAGTAAAGGGAGGAGTCAAAATGTTTATACACGTTGAGCGTCGGCATTCATTTTGTGTGTACCTTACATTTTTCGGTGAATATTTGATAAAAAAGCGACCACGTGTGGTTAATTTATATTAAATTTCAATCATATGATTACATTATCAATAATCATGTGATTAAACCCATTGAAAATTTACCGATATTGTAAACACATTCTGTTTACATTAACCATGTAGTGTATTTTAGAGTTGCAATGTTGGCAACTGAGATTTAAACAAACCTGCGAGATCAGGAGAAAGAAATGTCCAGAAAATAGCTAGATTTTTAACTTTTATCATCTGAAATTTTCAAAAATCGCTAATCCCCCCCAAACTCGATATTTTAACTTCCAACCATAAAAAATTATAAATATAGCATATTCAATATATAAAATCTTTCGTGTTTTCTCACTATATGTTTCTGGAATTATATTGAAGCGCTTAGCTCCCCAGAAGGCTTACATATTTTATCAGCTAATTTTGCCTGTTTTTTTAGAGAGGGTATTTTTTTTTTGCAGGAAACAAATCATAAACTCAAACTTTTTTATAAAAAAGTTTAATTGAAATATACTGCAAATTAAATATCACAATAATGGTGCAACATATTTTGAAATAAGAAAAATCAAAAACAAAACAACCTTGTTTTAACATATTAAAAGTATTTAGGTTGGTAGATAATTAAATTCTACTGTATTCGTATAAGTTTTTTTTCTGTTGTTTCTTGCTTTTTACAATTTTCGACTAAATGCTTCTAAATAAAGCAGGGTTGCTTAAATCATATTTTAAACTAAGATTCGGAGGTTGGAATGCCCCCACCTAAAATGTATTTGGAAAAATCGATTTTATAGCGAGATTTAAGAATGGTTAGCCGAAAAAAGGTGAAAAACAAAACCAATAATCAATAAATAATCTTTAACAAAGGCAATAAATGCTACTTTTTTTACTTACATGAATGAGTTTATTTTATGTTTTCAAGTATTTTCAAGCGCTTTACTTTATTTTGTAATATAAAATTGCGAGTGTGTGGGTGCCAAATATCTCCGGATTTTCTAGAATTCCCCGCTAGATTGCAAACAAAATCTCTAGATCTTGCAGGAAAACCGCTAAATTGTAACACTGGTCACGTGACAGGAAGCGGTAATAAATAATTGTCCCTAAATTAAAAATGGCCTGTCGGTACAAAGAAAAACACCTATTTATCATAGAAAAAATAAGTATAATGTTATAATTAAAAAGAAATATATAAAAACACACATGGATATAGTCAACATATTATACCAAAACGTGAAATATATATATATATATATATATATATATATATATAATGACATGATTTATAAATTTGCTATGTCCAAATAGTACAGTACAGGATAATTTATAAAGAAAATATACCTTAAAGTCTGAGTTTTTCAAAAACATGTACTTATTTCAGTATAAGAAAAAGAAACTATTATTACACAACATAGACTTATATTATTAGTTTTAACAATTTAAACATATTATAAATCGTTTGTAAATATAAAAGAACATAAGCTGGGGGATTTAACTCATACATGTGTATATTTTCCTCACATAGGTGATATGGTTGTTAGTATGCGCGTGCGTGTAGTAATTTTGCGTATATACTGTATAATATGCTTGCGCATGTTCTGTAAGAAATGGATACTTATAAAGTTGCGTTGTTGTAACATTAGATTTATTAGGATGACCGGAATGCTGCGGCTATAAACGTTATGATTAAGGGAAATAGAGAATTTAATGATCACAAAAATTTCAAAAAATCAAGGTAGTAAATTCAATTTATTTACAAGATGTACAAATAACAAATAAAATAAAATCTAACCTAATATACTTTTACTCGCAAATAAATGAAATAATACGTTCAAGGCATTGGTAAATTAATAAACTGATAATATTCTGTTAATATATATATATATATATATATATATATATATATATATATATATATATATATATATATAACGTTTTGTCTTAATTTCTACATGCCCACAAACGAGTAATATATAATATACCCCAAACATATCTTTATTTTTTTCCTTGAAAATCAAGTTATGACGCTAAGTATATATAATAAGCACGGTTGGCGAGATTGTACACTGTTCCAAGGGTTATTTGAAACAATCCGTGTGCTAGACAATAAAAGTTCTACCATAAAACTAGTTATATGAATGTATTTCTAAGAAACGACCTAAATAAAACCAAACATATGACTAGTTCTCAATAACGATTTTAGTTCGGCGAAATTAAATAGGGTCTACAATATATAAATAAGTGCCACCTTATTAACAATAACAATAGAATAGGTTTGCTGATATATGTGCAAATTATAAACACTGTACTGAAATCATATTCACATTAAAAAACTACAAATGTTTCTGCAAATTATGTGTCTAATCTACATACGATATCACATGACGATGGAACATTATAAGTCCATCAGCGTTAATGAAGAAGTAGATTAAACTTTCGTTGACACTATTATAAAAGCTTGGCCTTCAGGTCAAGATCAAAGTGCAGTATCTGTTTCGGCAGATACTGCAAGCAAAGACCATATGTGGGGGTAACCCCACATATCAGACCTTGGTCAATGTAGGGGCAACCCTTCATACCAACAGTTACTATCCAGCTCCCATTTCCCACCCATCGGGAGCTGGTCCCCTTTTCCCTCCAACCTTCCTCTCTTTCCACATTAAAAAACGGCCTTGTGCCTAATTTGCTCAGTGGGGAAGCAAATAAATACAATATGTTCTGGCAGATACTGCGAGCAAAGTCATATGTAGGGGAAACCCCACATATAAGACCTTGGTCAATGTAGGGACAACCCTTCATACCAATTGTCACTATCCAGCTCCCCTACTCCGCGGGGAGTTGGTCCCCATTTCCCCTTCACTCCTCACTTTAAAAATCGGCCTTGTACCTAATTTGCTCAGCGGGGGAGCAAATAAATACTTCAAAGTTTTGTATCTGTTCTTCAGTGAAACGCGTTGGCTGACATCCAGTCATACATATCAGTATATTAGATTCTAAAGGTTACTACAGGCGATACTATCTGATTGATATACATTAACACGTCTACCGCGCCATGCTTGAATTAATGAGAACAGTTACATTTTTATCTGTGTTTATGAATTTACAGTAATTTCTGAATATTCTCCCTCATGTGTGTACAGTTAACCAAGCTCCGTTGCCTGTACAGCGGCATATGCAAATTATGTTGTGCCGATATGTGCCGTTTCTGGAAGAAAGAAAGATGCAGAAAATAATGTGTTTGCATAATTGTATTATGTGCTAGATTGAGTAATCCATACATCATTGGTCTGATTAATTGAAAATAACTGTTGATCATTTATCTATTTGAGAGTTGACAAGTACGGACAACATTAATTACTGGTTATAATTGATTTTAAATCATTAATATTGACGATAATTTATAGGGATAATATACATTTTAAAAAAAATTGCTTAACTATGACTGATGACATGAGGACGGTTCAAATTACAATCGATGTTTATGAGTACGACATATTTTTTACCCCTTCAACGCGTTGATTACCTTAACGACCGTGGGGAAGACCCGCGATTAGATTAACCGAAATGGACTGCATATAATAACTAACGTGTGACACAATAATCACTAACAATAAAACCCCGATGTTCCGATGCCATACCTGTTTTCTTTTCTAGCATTTTATTGGAACAGTTATAAAGAATTGAAACACTTCCTTTATCGGTGCGATCAATGTATCTTTATAAGAAGGAAACATATTATAATGTAAACCTCGAATTATACTCGAAATCTAACAGTTTCATGTATTTTATGAAAAATTTGTATTTGAAATAATTCTTAATTAGTATTCTTGCAAAATGATTCCAAAATAATCAATGCCAACGTACCCAAGTATTAAATACCTACATGAATATATATATATATATATATATATATATATATATATATATATATATATATATTGTTTAACAATACAAGCCATCAAAAAATGGATTGAAACAACAAATAGTGTATTTCATCGTTCGTTACAATTGTTGCAATACTATTCGGACCAATTCAAACCCTATATCGTTCGGAAATTTCAAGTATGAGAAAATATTTTACCTACATCGCTTCTTCGTTTTTTTTTTTAAAGATTTTTATATTTACCTATTTTCGTATCTCTATTAAAAAAGCAATTGTATTATAATTTAATTTGCCAATAATTACCTATGTCACACTATATATTACACTAATATCATTCACTAATTTATCAAATTCAATTACTTTATTTCTGTTTTCTATATTCCGGATTCCAGCCATATTGCCTTGATTTTATGTTAGTTTCCTCTCTAGTATCTGTTTTGTCTATTTGCAAATATTTCGGCATACTAATTTGTGTAATTTCAAAAAGCTGTTGTTGTTAAAATTGATTCCATAAGGAGAATAGGGGTACTCTATATTCAGTGCACTTACTCTTTATTCAATGCAATCTTACTCTTTGTTGAAAATGTTTTATTTAAATTGTTTTAATTTTTTTTATTTTCTTTTGTTCCACTCTTTTGTGATTCACGGTCATCTGTTAGTTTTGACGTTGAAAGGAGGTTACTCTATACCTTAAAAATTTACATGCTTTTGTTGAATTCTAAGTTAATAAATTCCTAATATGTTGCTATATTTTATTAGTTAATCATCAACGTTTTATTCTAAGCTAACCAGCTTAATTTATAAGTTTGTAATGCACATTCTACCGTGATTATAGTTTATTTCCAAGTTTTAACCTAAGTTTGACACAAGGCCATAATTTTCTGAGGTTGCGGATTGCTCTAATTTTTTTTCTCGTGTCAATAATATCAATTCAGGATTAAAGTTCTTAAATGCTTATCTAATAATAAAATCCTATTAATAAATATTCTATTTATAAATATATTATTTAGCTATACTACGTTTTACTCCAACGAAAGTGGTGACCCACCTTAGTTTTGGAATTTAATAGTTAAAAACAAAAATATTATTTTATTGTCTAGGATTTTTCAAGTTTTACTGATCTAAAAACAGTATTTATTAGTCTCCATTCTTTGTTACTAATATTGTTTTCCTAGTATTGAATTTATATTGCTAATCTTTGTTTCTTTGTCTAATCTTTGTTTAGCTGTTTTATTGATCTAAAATTAGTATCTATTATTCCACCATCCTTATTTCTAATATTGTGTTTCTAGTTTGGAAATCATATTGCTGATTTTGTTAAAATGTTTTATTGATCTAAAATTCTTATCTATTTATCTATTGTCTTTATTTCTAATAGTGTGTTACCAGTGTTTAATTTAGATTTTAGATTTGCTTAGTCAATTTATCACATCTATTTTACCCCATTTCTAACTGTTTAACTCCATTTTCATTCTGTTTTTTCACTTAAGAACCTTTTTGCAGCTAAGTTTTAGATGTGATAGTAACCATCTATTCCTATGAAGACATCCCTGTATAGCATCAAGCCTTTTATTTAGTATTTATTCTTCAGAATTCACTATGTGGTAAGCCTCCAGTAAACACAGATTGCATCTTTCTGATATACCAGGTTTATACTTTCTACCGTTATCTACTATTTTCCATTTGAATTCAAAATCTGTTTTGTTTTACGAAGTTCCCTAACCCAATCACCTCTTTTCCTCTTTTCATTTGTAATGTTAATTATTGTTCCATCCCCCGTTCTATAATTGTCACTTTCTCTATTAGTGTCATTCCCCGGTTCATTTTTGAAGTATAAAACACGGTTTCTGAATCTTTTTTAAAGACGCAATCCGTGGCTCCAACATATATTCTTATTATTATCGGCATTTATACACTATTTCTGAGGTTAAAAATTTGCTATCCAACGGACAATTGCTAGGTATTTTGCAATTACAGTATCTCTCGAAAATCCGTTATTCTAATATTGCCTTGCAATTTTTCCAATTTTTTCGCTTATTTTCCTGTTATTAGAGCTTATTAGTGCTGGCAAAGTTGTTAGAGCTGGAGAAAAACAGTTTTACTGAGTTCCTATTAATTATTTTACTTAATCTATTCTCAGGTGGGAAATTTTTATCAATGATTCTGTAAAGTTCCTTAGTTATATGTTTTGGATATGCTCGCTAAACGGCGGATTAAACCAACTCTGTTTCTTGCGTCTGTTTCTTGCGTCTGTTTCTTGCTTTTTTATATTTATGAAGTTCACTTAAAATATATATTTGAAAATTCATACTGTAAATGTTCATAGTTTTATACGCTAGAACCATGAGGTTTGGAGTGTTCACTATGTTTTGAATGTCTTATTAGCGCTTTTTATCTCAGGGTTTAAATATTTATGCTTTTTAAAAACTTTTAAATCCCTTACAATATTATATAAGTCCAGCCCAAATAGTTACAAAGATTGTAACTGCTTATAATTTAAGTGATCTTATACCGACTAAGAAGTTATTGGTATATGAACGCTCACCGAATTACCAATTATATAAACCCAATAACATTCGGAATATTATATATATATATATATATATATATATATATATATATATATATAAAAGTACACATGTGTGTGTATGGTTGTGTCTGTGTACGTTTCCATAGAAAATAATTCTTTCATTTTTAAGTCTAGACTGGCGATTTGACAGAAGACGTATTGAGATTTGGAAACTCTTTTTAATCAGTTTTCCGCCAGTAATTTGGTAAAGGGGTAACAGTTCAACGATTTTTCCTTTGAAAACTCTAACTTACTCCTTCGCCAAAGTTTGGTTCTAAACACTTGACATTTTAAATGTAGGTTACTTGGACATAGATCACACTTTTATTTTTATTTGCGCTCCAAAACTCAATATTAAGGGGTTCAAATTAGGGGTCATTTTTTTCAATTACCTCTTCGGTTTCTACAAAATTACTCAGCCAATTTTTGGTTTAAACATTTGAAATTTTACAGAAAGGGTATTCCGAAATAGGGCAAGCTTTTTTAATCTGTTCGGATCGACAATTTGAGCTGCCAAGGGATCAATGTTCAAGAATTTTGACCTTTGCGGTCTCTAGCAAACTATTTAGCCAATTTTAGGTCTAAACATTTGACATTTATACACAACGGGTATTTAGACATGCGGCAAGCATTTTAATCAGTTTTTGGGCGAAAATTTTGCTGCCAAAATGTCAAAGTTGACAGAGTTGACTTTTGCAGATTCCACCAAATTTCTCTGTCAATTTTGAGTCCAAGCACTTGAAATTTTAGATTTTGGTAACTTGGGCATGGATAAAACGTTTTATTTTGATTTGAGACAAAAATAATAACTGTTAAGTGGTTAAAATTGTGGTTCATTTTTCTGATGAATCTAAATTTAATCTTTTCGGATCAGACAAAAGACCACATGTCAGAAGAAAAAATGGAGAAAGACTGTCCCCTAGGTGCGTTAAAATTACAGTAAAATTTGGAGGCGGTAGTATAATGGTATGGGGCATGATATCTTCAAAAGGACCCTTGTGAGAATTCATGGAAAAGTTAATGCCCGAATGTACAGAGAATTGATTAGAGAACATATGGTACCTAGTCTTTCTAATTCTGATATATTTATGCAAGACAACGCACGGTGCCATAAAGCAAAAATAGTTTTAGAAGAGCTAAATAGATCAAATATTTGCGTTATGGATTGGCCAGCTCAGAGCCCAGACCAGAATTAAATTGAAAATGTTTGGAAAATTATTGGTGATAAGATCACAGAAAAAGAACACCAAAAAATCTTGATGATTAATGGAAATGTATAAAAATTCCTGGAATAATATTTCACCTATAACATATGAACGATTGGTTCTGTCTTGCAGCAAAAAATGCCATAGTGTGATTGAAAACAAGATGCTTTTCACTAAATAATGACAGGGTTCTTTACTTTTTCATAATGAATTTCCCTCGTTCCTTAACTTTTGGATGCCTGTAATTTAATTAAATTTATTTATATGTAAAAAAAACTAATGTGTATTCAAATCAAAAAATTTTTTTTTCTTTAACTACCATTATTAAACATTGGAAAATTTACCAACAATTTTTTTTTTCTTTTTCATAGATAAAGTTAGAAGTCATTAAAAACATAATCGATCGTTCCTTAACTTTTGGACGCTACTGTATATATATATATATATATATATATATATATATATATATATATATATATATAATGCAGTCTTTTTTTTTATTCTCATATTCAATTAAACATTGCACCTAAAATGGTCTTAAATCTAAGTACTAAAATAACGATGATTTGTAAACATTACTTACCACTAATACGAAACTAAAATTAACCGTAACGTTAATGCAAGGTTGTAATGGCGATTTTATAAATATAGAAATAAAAATTAAAAAATTATTTTAAAAGAAATTAATTATGTGAAATAAAGAAATAGTGAACTCTAATTTGGGAACTCACCGAATGGGATATATATATTTTTTTAAATGGCTAAGGGTTTTTTGTGGAAACATCTTATGACTTTGTTCTTAAATAAGGATACGAAAATTAGGTGTTATATAAATATTTAAATGGGCTTTCCATGGAGGTTACCTCAAGTGTAAATATTTCTTACACGCTTTTTCCGTTATGGGAATTTTTCTTTGTTTTCCTTTCTCTTCAAACAATATTCTATTGTCTAGACTGTTTTTATTCATAAAGTCTGAATAAATGCTGGCTTTCGAAAATTTTCAAACGATATAATGTTTGAAATTGTCGATCGGGCATGGAAACAATTGTAACGTAAAATGAGATACATTTTTGTTGCCATGAGTAATCTCTTTTTTGCTTAAAAGTTATTGGATTACACGAACTCATAATATTACATACTACATACAACTCTCTCTCTCTTTATATATATATATATATATATATATATATATATATATATATATATACTAACTGTTCAGCCCTGCTTTGCTCGGGTCCTATGTCTTGTCCATAACTTTATGCGCATATGTATATATTAAAAGTTTGCATTTTTACGGTAATGCCTTTCTATATAATACTCTTTACCATAGAGAAAAGTTGGTTATGGATCGCAGAGTTCTAATTTTGTAAAACATTTGACCTTAACATTTATTGTTTTGGGCTCAAATCAAACTAAAATCGTTAATCACTGTGCAAGTTACCTACATGTACAATCTCAAGTGTTTAGACCCAACATTAGTGGAGGAATTGGGTAGATCTGCAAAGGTAAACTCTTTCAACCCTGACCTCTTGGCAGCGAAGCATTTGCACCAAAACTAATTAAAAAGCTTTCTGCATGTGTGAATACCATTTATGTATAATTTCCAATATTGATAACCGAAATTGGCTTAGTAGTTTCCTAGAGACCGCAAATCCAAAACCATTGGAGCTTTGACCCCTTCGCAGCCAAATTCTCGGCCCCAAAACCAATTAAAAACTTGCCTTAGCCTGAATAGATTTTATGTAAAATTTCGAATATTTAGATAAAAAAATTGGCTCAGTAAATTTGTAGAACCGCAGAGGTCAATTTTTTTAATTTGACGCCAATTTATTGTTTTAGCATTTATTGTTTCAAACTCAAATCAAATTAAAACTTTAGATCCATGTGCAAAGAACCTATATCTAAAATTTCAAGTATTTAAACCCGAAATTGTCGGAGGAGTTTGTTAGAGTTTTCAAAGACCAAATCGTTAAACTCTCCCCCCTTAACAGCCAAACCACTGGTCGAAAATCGATTAAGAGGATTTTTCCAAATTTCAATATCCCTTATGACAATTTTCGACTCTGTAGACCGAAAATTGTGTAAGGAAATGTACAGGCAGAAATACACGCATACATTTTCATTATATATATATATATGTATATATATATATATATATATATATATATATATATATATATATATACATATATACGGCGCATATATTATTTTGCGTTCGTGAGAGAATTCAGTTGATAAATTGCTAGTCGCCTTGTGACCTACTGATGCGTGTAAGTGATAGAACATATTAATATGTGAATGTCACTTTTAAATGCTCTAAAGGTCACTATGTAAAATCCGAAAGCACTTTTCCAATTGTTTAAACCTCAATAGCATATGGGTTGAATGACCTTTAGAAATATCGATCTATATGTTCCTACCAATTATGACTACAATCGATAAAACAAGCTCCGATCAGAAAGAATGCGTTATATATCAAATATTTCGCACCAGAATTTAACGGAAGAGCACCAGTTCATATTAAGTACGTTTGGCATTAGCACCTAAAAGGTAAAACATGTCGGTGAATACAGCTAACAAATATGTTCTTTCTTGCCTTCACTATGTACGAAATAGATCTTGCAATATAGAAGCGAATATAGTTCTCAGTGTTTTTTTTATTTTTTTTTTCGTTGCTCTATTTTTATTCCCCTTAAATGTAATTTAATAAGTAAATCCAACTGAAGTTATTTGCTTAAGAATAAATTATTAGTTCTTCCCTGTAAAATATTGACACCGGAAACTTATTTATTACAAATTGTTCAGCTGTTGTGCTTGTTTTTTTTGTAAATAGTACCCCAAATGATATTTACATAAATAGATTTAGTTTGATATAATCAGCCACATTTAACAGAAGACTGTTTTTTCTGGAATATGATCGTCTTTATATTCAATGTAATTGTATATTTGTTGAATAACCCTGTTAGATAATAGAAAAGTGGCTATTCCTGCGGACTTTTAAATCATATCCTTTCATTTTTATCATGTAACTGACACTCTACAGATCTCATCTTCGAGTGCCTTTTAGCCTTTGTAAGTGAATGCCAATTCTTATAAATATTGTTTGTGATTGAATTTTAAATTACAAAATTATTCAATTGTATCAATACATTTTGTAATATTATGTAAATATATTTCGTAAAAATGATTATCTAGTAGATTGATCTGAAATGTATTTGATTTTAAAAGAAAAAACATTGATTGAAAAAATTTAAATCAACAAATTATCAATACATTTTGCCATTATAAAAAAGGGTAATTAAATTCATTTTAATTGGCAAAACCCCCTAAATATCCCAAATCAGCCAATCATCAAATAAGTGTTGCATTATAAAAAAAATATTTATGTACATTCGACATAATCTATGTATATTATTGAATTTTAATGGAATAAAATATTTTTCTCATTATAATGATTAAAAGAAAACATTAATCGTTTTTATGACAATATATTGATAATTCGCTGATATGTTTCTTTTTGGCAATGTTGTTTTTTCTTTTGCAAATAAAAATTAATCTAATAACCATAGATTTATGAAGAAAAATTTATTAATTATTTAATAATTTTAGATTTTTCTCACGATTTAAAATGTTTCTTCTAATGTTTTATATGTAATTAATTTTATTTGATCTGTCAAAACATTATAATTAATATAAAATGTGTTTTAATGGGAAAATTTATAAATATTTAAAATCTGAAAAAGTGCAACAAAATGCCAATTACATTTTTATTAGTGATATAGCACATGTGAGTGAGTGTAAATAATTTTTTTTTAAATTCTAGTATCTTCATTTTTTTAAGTTTATACTAATAGTTTTCGGTGAAATAATTTTCCAGGTAAACATTTTCCTGAATATTTTTCTGTTGAGGCAGAAATCGTTTTTCAAGAAAATACCTATTGTTTTAAAATTATATTAATCACCAACATTAATAACAACAAAAATAATAAAATGATATTTATTAATTAATAAAACATGTTGACAATAACATGTAGAATATAATCACATAATGTAATATTTGTTTTATTATTCAATAATGCAAGAAGCTTGTTCGGCCTTTTGTCTAGTAATAGCACAAGATGCGTTGAAAAATAAACTAATTTTTAAAAATATATATTTTGTTCTGTTTTTCGTGTCTTGACTCAGTACCTCTGTGACTCCGTTCCGTTCAGTTACGTATCAACTCCGATAGTTAGATTTTTGCCGACCACTGAACTTAGACCTTACTTTAAAATATATGAATTTATTTTTCATTTGGTGCGGGGAAGGCTATTTTGAAATATATCTACTTCAGTATATTCTTTAAATTTCTCTTTTTGAGCCATTATCAAAATTCCTGAGACGCTCATATCGAATTGGTTTTGTTTTAAAATACAGATCGACACTACTCTTTTTAAAACTAAATAAACATGTTAAAATAAGTTGAACCATTAAAAACTTACAAAGCTAAGTAGAAAATGAACACTAAGAAATTGATTTTATATATTTAAAACAACAGTAAACATGTAAATATATTTTAAAAAATATTATGGGGTGGAGTCTCTTTTAAAAACAATACCCCCATCAAGAACGGTCCTTAAATGTGTTTTCAATCGATAAGTATTCAATAATGGAGAGTTTTCCTACCTATCAAGAATGGAAGAGTTTCCTACATTTCACGCTGCATCCAATTTATAATTAATTCTAAATATAATTTTCGTTAAGTTTTACTATTTAAATTTAATACGGCCAGTGAGTAAAACTTTGCTTCATCTGAAGGTAAATTTATTTATTTATTATTATTATTAGCAGCAAAGTTCAGTATCTGTTATGATGCTGCAACGCCTTTTCTCTCCTCGTTTAGTAGAGGAGAAATCCTTGACTTGTCTTTCTTACTAAATAAACATTTTAAAATAAGTTAAACGACTAACAACTTAGCAAGCTAGGTAGAAAAATAGATGTTGCCTATTTTAAAACAAGAGTAAATATGTATAAATATTAAAAAGTATTATGCGGCCTGTGGTTCGTTTTTGAACTGAATAAACGCTTTAAAATAAGTTGAATCACTAACAATTTAGCTAGCAAGGTAGAAAACGAACACATGGAAATCCATTCTACCTTTCTTTAAAACAAAAAGTAATTAACTAAAAATATTCTTAAAAAATATTAGGGGATACTCTCTTTAAAAAAACAATATCTGCTTCAAGAATGATCCTAAAATGTGCGTATTCATTTTTGGTACAACTTTATTTTTAAATAGTGTTTTCTTATGCAATTCAAGTTTTCACGATATCTGTTTTTTTATTCAATTGGAATCATTTATTTAATTGTAACATGGAAGTACGGAATAGATAAAAAAAACACCCTCACCTCTCCATGTTAAGAATGGCTTTCAAAATAATAAAATTATTATTTCAGCACGGTACCAAAAGACGTACACGAATGCTATCCTTATAGCAGAAATACGCATAGCCTCCGATGTTTTACGTAATTCGACTGAAGCAGCCGTTATTATATTTTAAAAGGAAAATATTTTTGCATGTGTTACTTAGTTTGTTTTTTTTATTTTAGATTGGACTTAACGCATAATTTTTTATTATGATTTTGCCTTTTTTTTTTGCTTTGTTTGTTTTTTGGATGGATATTTTTTGCCGTGGTTTATATAATTATTAATAGGAAAATTGGTGAAAGCCAAAATGGAATCCGCGCTATTTTTAAATATTATTTTCAAGTTTATTTAAAGTTTTACGATACCTGCGTTATCTTTTTATTTAAAAATTAAGACAAAAATCAAGTTTGCTTGAATTTTTTGTTTGTGTGTATTTTTTGGCCTGATTTAACAAACAACCAAAAGGAAAGCAAAGCAGAATAAAACAAAAATAATTGTGCTCATGCAATTATGTTATCATTATTATAAGTATCGTAATATTTTAATTAAACTTGAAATTACTATTTTAAAATATCGCGGGTACTTTACCCAACAATTCAATAAAAACAGGTATCGTAAAAATGTAATTAACCTTGAAAGTACTATTTAAAAATAGTGCGGGTACTTTCTATAACAATTTAATAAAAACAGGTATCATAAATATTTAATTGAAATTGAAAATACTGTTTAAAAGTAGAGCAGGTACTTTCACCTAACAAGTTAATAAGAACACATATCGTAAAACTGTAATTAACCTTGAAAGTACTATTTAAAAATAGCGCGAGTCATTAATTGCACTAGCAACTAACATTTCACTGTGTTTCGATCTACAACATTCCATTAGAGATACGTACACGCTAAAACTTTTTGTTTATTTTTGTTTATCGCCACAAGTACTAATTTTGACTTTCTTTGATTTTCCTCTTAATAATTACCTATAACGAAAGCCCGGCAAAAGAAAAATATACATTAAAAAAAATAAATAAATAGATAAAATCAGAATAACAAAATAATGCGCAAGTTCAAGCCAAAATGAATAAGGAAAGAAAAACTAAGTCACACACGCAATAATTCTTTCATTGTAAAAATAAGAACGGCTTCCTCAGTTGAACAACGTACATCATCGGAGCCGATGCGTAATTCGCTAGCGGGGTAGCACTCATGTAAGTCAGCCGATCACATTTTATAACTTAATCCTGTTTTATTTTTCATTTGTTAAACACGTGGTTAATTAAAATTAAATAATAATCACATCCTTACATCTGAAATAATAGTGTGATTAAATGCTTGTATTGTTTATTTAAAAATGTGAACAAATTTCTGGTTAAAGTAATCGATACCGGTATTGAACGTAGAGTCCCTTTTTAAGGATTACCTTGTTCGATATCTTTTTGTCCATTAAATTGTTAGGTGGAAGTGCAGAATAGTTATCTAAAACAGACGGGTACACAAGCAGCATGATTAAAACGAAACAATAGCATCAATAGTCCTAACAAACGATCAGTTCATACGCGTAGTTGCAGTCAGCAGCTATTGTATAAAGGTAGTATTAGTAGCCGCTTAGCGTGTTTTGACAGAAAGTATAAATAGTTACGGTAAAAAACTCATAACAACCAAATCTGTAAAGTATATATATTTTAAATCGATATAATATCAAAATGTATAAAATATAACAAATAAATCAGAAAAGCATGAGCATTATTATTAGCACTATTCATGAGGAATTCATTAAATATTTTGCGAAGAAATTAATTTTTTATGCTGGACCTATAGTTTACTCTCTCTCCCTCTCTCTATCTCTCTCTCTCTCTCTCTCTCTGTAAAAATCAATGTGCAAGCAATAATTCTTACAAGCAGTCACTCTGATGCTGTTAGGAATAAGGAGTATTAGTAATAGTTCCAATGAACAATTAATAAATATTATGTTATGCTAGTATGAATAGATACCAGGTTGGAAAACTCTTAAGGAACAATTTTGTAAAAAAGATTTTTTTTAAAATCAATATTAAATTAAATTATATAAAATAATATCTGAAATGAAACAGAAGATGAATATTATTATCATCACTCTTCCAAACGAAATTCATTAAATATGTGGCAGGAAATTTAACATTTTTTTCCTGCAGTATCTACGGCTTCATTACTCAATAGTAGTCTGCAAGTAACATTTCGTTTGTCGTGCAGTTACTTGCCCGACTAATTATTTTTAGTTGAACATTAAAGGAAATATAAAAATGTATCTTTTCCCTTAAAGGATTAGCTTGGTAGAAATGGACTTTAATGTCGGCTTATCGATTACATTATTTGAATTTGTAATCACAAATAATGATACTAGTTTCTCATCTTGAATAATTAATTTAGTGTAATTATTAAATAAGATAAATCAACAGTTTTTCAAAGTGGAATATTTAGAAAGTATTCAACGACGGTAATAATTTAGGATTTTTTGTACAATAATACTTGAAATCTATCTTTCTCTCTAGGTATCTATACACATTAACATTTTTTTTACCATTTCTAATAATATGAAATAAAATACTTATGTTTGCTTGTGTGTCTATCCTTGTTCGTTCTCAGTGACAAGTAAAAACCACACCTTCAGTACACTTACTAACATAATATATTCTTATTCGGCATTATCTAGGACGAATTATATATAATTTAAAAGCAAGCAAAAGGAAAATTTGTCTTGCCAACAATTAGATCGTCTTTCAAACTTTCTCATGCAGTAATTTTCAAAGAAATTGCCAGTCATTATCCATTTCCCTTTTTTAGTTCTCTCTTCTCTTCGGAATATTGTCTTTATCATTATCCTCTCCCTTCAAGTTATTCTGGGAGAGGTGGGAATGGACAATTAAGTAGACTTGTGCTGGTTCAGTGTGTTTTCATTTATTACTGGATCCTCGAATATATATTATGATTTATCAATAGAAAATAGATATAACAAGATTGCACACAGTTGCTTTAGTGATACCTTTTTTTCGGAACATCCAATAGTACATATTCATCTATCTATAAATTTGCTATTAGACTGTAGGGTTTAACTTACGTTAGCCACCTTTACTAAATTACGAGATTCACGTTGTGGTTTGACCTAAATTAGATGACCCGTAATTTTTTTTTAAGAATCATTTGTGGAGTAAAACAACATTTACGGAAATTAAAGACGAGCGGACACGGCAGACGGTGGTGACAGACGGTTAACATCTGACTACTGACAAGAGGACTAAAGTACCAACTCTGTTTATTTCATTCGTAATCGTTTATTTCATTCGTAAAGGAAACAATGTCCGTTTAATATAAAATAAATATTATGGAATTGAATCACACAAAGAAATCAAATGTAAGTTGATCTCCTTTGCATATTTTTCTAGCTTGTCTATGTGTAAGATAGATGATCTCATCAAATGATGACACTGTCCTTTAAAAGAGAGGTGATCGTTTATTATGCTATGTGGATGACAAAAAATGATGACATAATTCATCAAATGAGAGATATGAAAATGAGAATTGATAAAGGTTACACGGTTATTAATTTATTTATTGTGGACTAATCTCTTCGGTTCCAGATGAGAATTGTCTGATGATAGAACTTCCAACCCTACCCAAATCCGGCCAGAGGCTTACTTGGCCAAAACGTGGTGAGACGACAACAACTATGGAAAGCAGTAATTGCTGAGGATGGAGTTGGGAGATTCAGAGTTGCTATCCCGTCACGGTTACCACTTGACAAAGGCTAGAGGAATAGTCGGCCGAAGCAGCGTGAAACGACAACTAAGAAAGATGAGGATAATAGTCCACAAAAAATAAATGAATAAATAATCATCATCTCAATAATGAATTCCAATTAAATAGTATAGTTACAAGGGTATTTGATGCACTGAGTAAATGAAGTCATCGGTTTCTGACGCGATCCATTAAAACAGCGACTGGTAGAACAGTACACTGTTTAATCTGTCATTAAAAATAACACATTTTGCAAACCCGGATTGAGAGGCAGTAAGGTATTCTGTAAGGCGTTTACTATTATCCGTATTTTTACATTTACATAACAGCGTCTCAAGAAAAATACATATACCATTCAGGAAAATGTTAGTTTATCTCTTGGCAAATTCTAAGCATATCTGCTATACAACACTCCCCCTTTCTCTGATAATTCTGCATTATTTCTCTCGCATAGTCTGTCAAAACGAAGTAATATAACAATATATATTCTGTTTCACACAGCTCGTAAATCTTTGCCATTTGCATTTTTCTTAATATCTCTTCCGCACACTGACTGAACAAGATTCAACGTCTGCGCCCATCGAGTCGACAGATATCTTGCAACCAGGAAACACTCATACATCAACTGCGCACGTTGAGATTAAGTAATAATGGGAACAAATCACTGGCGAGGGGCCCGACAACTGATAGCCATTGTTACCATCATAAGAAACGGAGCCGCCGTGATCACTACGAGAGACGGTGATTTTTATGCTCATTGGACAAGCTTTCTTCTAATCTCATTTTGAATTTGCCGTTTCACGTTCGATATTTTTTCTAACGGACACGTGAAATAGGATTAACGACAACGGAAATGAATACGTATAGCCATAAGTAAACAAATTGTTAGTCTATTTTTATGTAGAGGGTTTTGAAATAATTACGATGAGAAAAATTAACTTGAAAGAAATCCGTTTCCGTTCGATTATTAAAAGTATAGTGCCTTTCTTCATCTCCCAGATTCCTGTTTTTTTCTCCTTCAAAAAAATGTGTATTTACTTGGTTTTTTTCCATCTTTCTTAGGGAATATTAGAACATCAAAGTCTACAATGTAGCAGACTTTTCTGTCATGTTAACTATTATTATATACCTTGATCAGCTGATTTGTTTGTATCTTTATACTACAGATTCTGTGATTGTCTTTTTAAAGAAGTGTTAGCACTTCGTGTCAGTATTTTTTGTCTGGCTGTTCAAAATCGTGTCTATTTCTTCCTTCACCCAGTTATCCTTTTCTTTGTACAGGGTGGCCTAGTTAAAAATAGCCCGATTTAATATATTTCTCTAATTCTTTTTTTTTTTCAGATCAAGCTTCCTAATTTTTAAAACCCCACATTTAAATTTTTGTAAGTATCTTACCTTCGCTGAAGCAGACAATAGTGATGGTGGAACCGTATCAGAACAATAAGCAAAGTTACCACGTTCCTAGACTTGTCATCATGTGATTTATTATTTGGGGGGCTTTAAAACAAAAAAGTTTATGCAAAGAATCCTCTCAATCTAGACCAACTAAAAGAGAACTTACTAAGCTATCAGGAGAATCACCAAAGAAAATCTACAGGCAATATCTGCAACCGGTGTTAAACGTACAGAGAAATGCATGTATGTCAACGGGAAACACTTCAAGCATATCTTATAACACTATACGTAATTATAACAATAAAAAATTCTGCTCTCTACTATATTTTTCTGGGCTAGTTTAAAGTGAGCCACTCTGTATTTCCATTTTAAGGCTATTTTTGCATTTTCTTATTCAGTGATGCACTCTTTCGTCTATGTGTCCACATATTCTACATTTACTCTTTTCATATAGTTGATTAAGTTTTGTTTTGCTTATGTTGGTTATGTGCATATTGGTCAGTGAAATTGCCTGTAATGAATGCTGCCCTCTGTTTAAGTGCCCATTTCCTTGTCATATTCATTTGCTACTGTGGGTCTATTGTCCTCTCATTCTCATTAAATAGTTTATAAAACTGTTTCTATTTGATGCCTTTTTTTCAATCTTATTCTTTTTCATGTTCATGTGTAGAGTGTTTCTTTTTGTATTGATTAGGGGTTCCGGGGGTCTGGGTTATTTATTTTCTAATTTACTTTTTAGATTCGGCCTATAGCGTTCTTTTTATATGTAACTGTTAGCTGGGCTTTGAGGATGTTTTTCACGGCTTACATATTCTCTGCCATTTTTCCAAAAAAGATATACAGTATATTATTGAATCATTTACTTCAGTGCAAACATATTGGTATTGACTACTTTTTCTATGACTATAATGTCAGTACCTATATCAAGCTGTTTTGTTTTCAGTGTGACTCATATTCTAGCTCTGAGAGGGTACCTGGCACACTTGATCAGGCAAAACATAATTCCAGCATCTTTAGTAAAAATATACTCCCACCTTTACCAACTATTCAAATATTAGGAGATGGTTGGCTTTACTGTTTCTGGTCTTGTTATCAGCTTAGGTTAATGCACTTCGATATTTAATCAATAAGTTACTTAGTGGAATGATCCCCAGACACAAAAGTAAGTTATTTCTTCCATTCCTATCCTAATAACAAGGAATGTTATGCTCTCACCGTTTTGCCTTTATAAACAATCAACAGCTATGGTTTTCTGCACTAGTGAAAGGTTCTTAATAATTCACGACACCGTAGTAGCGACGAGTAAAGTAGAATTATATTTTTTTCTAATCTAACCATGACATACTTAGTTGAAACCGCCTGTCCCTTTAATTTCTAAGCATTGTTAATTAAAAACTAATTGTTGAAACTAAAACGCTCCTTGTAATTTGTTTGTTATTTAGTAAATTATATAACAGAGAAAACGTGTTCAAAGATGTTTATAATCATGACAATTATGAATGATTTGTTGGCTGTAAGACATAATATCATTATGTCATTATAAAGCGGTTGGGTTCAACTTCTTTGTAGCACTTTTTATTTGCCAGGCTTTTGTCGACTTCTTAACTCACAACTGTTTTGTGTATGAGCCCCTAAAGTTGCTCTTAGTTGGTTTACTATAATGATGTATAATGTGATGCTTTTTATTGTTTCGGTCATAATGTGGGTATGTCTATGTGTCCTCGTGTTTGTATTGTAGGTGTGTTTCTATCAGAAAAAAAACATATATCTATAAGATTCGATTGACTAGCAATGTTTTTTTGTTCCTCATGATAAATGTATTCCTCACAGTATCATGTGTTTACATCTCGCGAAGAATACAATCTTTAATCATATATTTTAGAAAACGGTATCAACATAGTACTGTAACGTACCACCTTTTAAAATGCTTTAAGATAATTCCTGAGCTGGTGTTTTATAGTGGTGATTCCTCACACATTGTGTGCCATGTGTTTAAATTGGCATATCAATACAATAGTACAATTTATTTATTCACACCATTTAACAAATTTAGCGTATATCATTATATCTAATATTATTTCATGGCACTACAGATTTCAGATTTCGAGTGTAAATGCTTTTACTATCGTTTGCAAATGCATGGATGCATTGATGATAGCACAAACTAGAATGATTAGCTAATAACAATGATTCATATTTTGAAATGTATGTACAGTAATGTAATAAACATTTATTAAGTAATATGTCTACATATACATATATAACTTTCAATAATGATTTTCTTTTATTTTACAGTAAAAAAGTAATAGACCGTTTATATCATGACTGGCATAAGTAATATCTCTGTTGTCCGTCTAGATCAGGGGTTCTCAACCGGGATCCACATGGACCCTATGGGCCCATGGAATATTTCTGGGAGTCCACGAGAAAAACATAACCAAACTTATTATCATTATTATCATAATTTTTATAGTTGTTGTAAAATACTTTATTTTCATTAAATTAGCTTTCATTTAAAAGTAAAGCATGATTATACAATATTTCTTGATTATTAAAACCTCCAAATTTATATGAGTGTAAAATAAAAGATTGTCTTAAGACCAATTGTTATGAAGGGATCCACCAAGATACAAAGAGGAGAAAAGGGGTCCATGAGTAAAACAAAGTTTGAGAACCACTGGTCTCGATCTATTTGGCTTTTGCCGAATAAATTATATTCATAAACGGCCCCTGGTCGCATGTATACTCCGGGTCAGAACAGATCTTGGTATTTTTACTTTTACAGAAAAAGGTCGAAATTCATTCAAATACAACGCACATAATTTCCAAACATTTCATATGCTGCCGCCAATTTTGAGTGGTTAAACACATTTATACTTTAAAGAGATAATATCAGTTAGGCATGGGATTATTGTATTAGTCATCAATGTGAAAGTATTTGAAGGTACTTTTTGAGACAACCCTGAACAATTCCTTTATTAATACTACTTTAAAAGAGCAACACTGATACAAAATAGTTTAGTACATATTGGAATGTACATATAAAGACGAACATGATGTTTATTTCTTCTTTGCCCCTAAATTACCGTCTTATTTTATTTGCTATCATAGTTATCTACCTATCTATCTATATATATATCTATATATATATATATATATATATATATATATTGTGTGTAAATCAATATGAACAATTAGTACATTCTTATTGATAGGAAAGCAATACAGTTTAATTAACGGACATTTTCAACTAATACAAGATCAGGTATGCCATCGTTGTCTGCATAAAATGTGCAATACTGAGTATTAACTTTTGATATTTCCGATATATTTTTCAATATTAAACAATAGATCAATTAAACCATTTTGTTTATTTTCTAAATATTATGCAAAGCATCAATAAATTAAATTATCGCTTAAATATATTGTATCCCGTTGTTAATTTAAAGTATATTTTTCAAACTTAATATTCAACTAATTTCTTATCGAAAATATACTGTAAATGCTTACGCCGTTTCTAAAGAGATTGCTAAATAGCAAATGAAAATATGCAAGGATTAAAAATGAGAATATTAGAATGCATCTTGATTGTTTATATATTATTTAACCACGCATGTTTACAAAACTGGTGCATTAAATACAAATAGAAATAATAAATGTCATGGCTTTATCAGAAACATTTTAAACTGTTTTGCGTGTTTAAATTTACAACCATTCCTTTAGCCCTATATTGTTACCATATTGTTAAATATATTAGTCGAGCAAGTATCTGCTCGGCTAAACAAAATGTTACTTTCCGACTACAATTGAGTAATGAAGCCGTAGGTACTGCATGAAAAAATCAAATTTCTAATTTCCTCGCCAAATAATTAAAGAATTCTTTTGGAATAGTGATAATAATAACCTCCATGTTCTTCTGTTTCAGTTCAGATATAATTTTATATAATTTGATATATTATCGATTAAACAAAATACTTTTTTCAAAATCGATTCTTTAGGGTTTTCAAACCGGGCGACTATTCATACTAACATGACGTAACATTTAACAGCTGACCTCTAGAACTATTACTGTTACTATTACTCTTTATTTCAAACAGCATCAGACTGACTGCTTGCAAGAATTGTTGATGCTACTTCAAGTTTTGTATATTTTCTTATGGTTTCACATTGATTTTTACAGCGAGAGAAAGAGAAATATATATATATATGTATATATATATACATATATATATACTAGCTGTACCTGGCCACGCGTTTCTGTGGCTCAGTTTGTTAAAATGGAACACATTCCTCAAGAAAAAGTGCATTTTGTTCGTTTATTTACTTTTATTATTGTTTTGCAATTTTTTTAATCGATAGAAGTTGTTATTTTTTTCCGCAAAAAAAGATTAATTGTTCACCATAAATTGTTAGGTGATAGTCTTTTTTCAGAAAACTTGCACTTTTTTAAAAAGAAATTTGGCAGTAAACTTTTCTCTTTGAAAACGGAATTTTTATTATAAAAGAACAGATGAATGCTTTACATGAACACTGTAAATAGTTAGGTGAAAGTTGAGAAAAGTCTGATTCTTTTTTTCAAGAGAATGTACAAATTATTTTTGAACAGATGTTCAGAAAATAAACAGAAAAATACTTCCATCATTAATTATGCAAAAAATAAAGAAAATTCCGATTTAGTGTTTCAACATTATGTTTATAAAATACGATAAAACTTGCTGAGTATGCGCTGTTTTACGGTTGTTGTAAAAATGTAACGGAAACTTAAATTTAGCTCCGTTTTAATCATTCTTAATTTTTTAATTGCGACCCCCAAACGTATATAATCAAAACACTAACATTCAACAATTTTACTTTATGTATACAAAACAGAAATTATTTTTAAAAAGTTAATAACGAAAGGGAAATAATTCCATTTTTAAACGAAAAAAGCCAGTTTGGTATATGTTTTTGTTATTTTTTTTACATATGACCAGCTTACCATGCCGACATTTATAGGTTGTCGGGTACGTTTACAACGAATAAACACTCCAATCTGCCCATGTTAAGAACGGCTTGCGGAATAGACACCCCCTAACCCTGTCAGCATACCCGAAAAGCTATAAAAGTTGACGTGTCGAATGTGAACAATGAGTTGGACGTAATGTAAAAATGTAACGAATTTAAAAGGGAACGAAATTCAAATTTCCCTTCCATTTTTATAACAACCGTAAAGCAGAGCATTCTATGCAAATTTTACCTAACAGTGTATTAATGCTATTTTTTAAGCAAAAAAAATATTTAGGTTTTGCTATAAATTCCTAAACTCATTTCATCCTAAATAATTTAGGTGACTGAAATAGGAATCTAATTGAATCTTTAATATCCTGAATAGTATGCGAGAAATTCATTTTTCTTCGAGATATATCGAATTTATTAATACGGACTTTAGGGTCTTTTTTCGTAATGTTCCTCTAATAATTATTTTTTATTGTTAAAAATTACAATGCTTTATTTATATAAAAAAAGCAAAAATAAAGTCTTTCGTTTTTTATTTACTACTGAAAACCATAACTTTAGTAAAGATATTGTTTGTTTAAACAAAATAAAACATTTTCACTAAGAGTTAAATAAGAATAATTAGTTCATTATATTTTACGATCATTATTTTATAAATACTAAAATTCTCAATAAAATTGGTTAATTTCCTGATTTTGGTGAAGTTTTATGTAAAGGGAGGGGTTAAAATGTTTATATACTTTGAGGGTCGGCATTCATTTTGTCTGTAGCTACCATTTTTCGATGAATATTTGAGAGGAAAGCGACCACGTGTGGTTAATTTGAATTACATTTCAACCGCATGGTTACATTATCAATAATCATGTGATTAAACCTATTGAAAATTTACCGATATTGTAAACACATTCTGTTGTGGTGAAACCAAAATATCCTTTTAGTGATATCACATACAGTGTTGGTAACTGAGATTTAAAAAAAAAACACTCGCGAGATCAGGAGAAAGGAATCTTTAGAAAATCGCTAGAGTTTTAACTTTTATCGTCTGAAATTTTCAAACATCGCTAATTCACTCCCCCAACTCCATATTTTAACTTCCTACCATAAAATATATAAGTATAGTATATTCAATATATAAAATGTTCTGTGTTTTCTCAGTATATGTGTCTGGAATTATATTGAAGCGGTTAGCTCCCCACAAGGCTTACATATTTTATCAGCTAGTTTTTCTTGTTTTTCAGAGAGGGTATTTTTTTTTGCAAGAAAAAAATCATAAACTCAAACTTTTTATAATAAAAGTTAAATTGAAATATACTGCAAATTAAACATCACAATAATGGTGCAACATATTTTGAAATTAGAAAAAAAAAAAAAAAACACCTTGTTTTAGCATGTTGAAAGTATTTAGGTTGGTAGATAATTAAATTCTACTGTATTCGTATAAGTTTTTGTTTTTTTACTGTTGTTTCTTGCTTTTTACAATTTTCGACTAAATACTTCTTAATTAAGCGGGGTTGGTTAGTTCGTATTTTAGAGTAAACTCCGGAGGTTGGTATGCTCCCCCACCTAACATGTACTTGGAAAAATCGAATTTATAGCGAGAATTAAGTATGGTTAGCCGAAAAAAAAGTGAAAAACAAAACAAATAACCAATGAATAATTGTTGCCAAAGGCAATAAATGCTACTTTTTTACTTACATGAATGATGTTTTAAAGTTTTTTCAAGCGCTTTTCTTTATTTTGTAATCTAAAATTGCGGGTGTGTGGGTGCCAAATTCCTCTAGATTTTCTAGAATTCCCTGCTAGATTGCAAACGAAATCTCAAAATCAAGCAGGAAAACCGCTAAATTGGAAACACTAGTCACGTGACGGGAGGAGGTAATAAATAATTGTCCCTAAATAAAAAATGATCCATCGGTACAAAGAAAACCACCTATTTATTATAGAAAAATTAAGTATAATGCTATAAGTAAAAAGAAATATATAAAAACGCACATGGGTATAGTAAAAATATTATACAAAAACGTGGAAGCCATTGGTTCTTTAGACTATTAATTGCGAACACACCAAGAGTTGTATATATATATATATATATATATATATATATATATAAATATACATATATATGTACATATATATATAATGAGAGAGAGAGAGAGTGAGAGAAAGAGTGAGGGGTGAACGAGGAAAGATAAAAGCCGTAGGTATAGCATAAAACAAACATTTTCAATGTCTTCACCAAATATGTAATGAATTCCTTTGGAATAGTGATAATAATAATGCTCATGATATTCTAATTAATTTGAGATATGTTTTTATATATATTTTGATATAATATCGAATTTAAAAAAACATACTTTACAGATTTGGATATTACGGTTTTTCCACTGTAACTATTTATACTAATCTTTCTGTCAAACCACGCTGAGCAACTATTAATACTAACTTTTTAAAATAGCATCCGGCTGCAACTACGCGTACTAACTGATCGGTTGTTAGAACTATTGATGCAATCTTTTCATTTTGATTAAAGCTGATTGTGTTACTCAGGTTTTTGTAAATAACTATTATGTACTTCCACCTAACAATTTAATGAACAAAAGGATATCGTAAAACTCTAATGTTACTTGCAAATACGAGTCGAACAATATAATCGTTAAAAAGGGCCCGTTCACGTTCAACACCGGTATCAATTAATTTAACTAGAAGTGTGTTTACATTTTGAAATGAACAATATATAGGATTTAATGGCACTATTATTTCAAATGTAAGGAGGTGATTATAATTTAATTTTAATTTACCTCGTATTTAACAAATTAAAAATAAAGCAGAATTAAGCTTTTAAATTATTATATGTGTTTTATTTTATTATTTAAAAATAAAAACATTTCAAAGTAAAATTTTAGGTAATGATGTATTTTAGTACTGTGCTGAAACAATAATTTTATTAATTGAAAGACATTCTTAAAATTGGTTAAAATTGGGAGGAGAGGATGTTTTGTATCTTTTCTGTTATTCCCCCTTACAATTGAAACATTTGAAGAAAAATTTTCAATTGTCTGAAAAATCGAAAATCATTAAATTATCAATAAACGTTGTCGTCATAAAAATATGATTATTAGATTCATTTCTATTTAAAAAAGAAAAAAATAACATTGCTAAAAAAACATATTAGGGAATTATTAATACATTCTCATAAAAACGATTATTTCTCAAGTCTTTAAGTGACACAATCTTCCACAAGCGAGATCGGAGATGCGCCGCTGTATAACTCATACTATCTATCAATTAAATTTATTACAACAGGACAATTCCCAGTAGCCTCAACATATGTCGTTGGATATTTTCTTCGTATGTGTATTGTATTAATGCGTTTATTCGCTAAAGTAGTGGTTATTTGGCCGATTACAAGCCGTGCTAACGTAATAACTTAATTTCAGAAGTCCACTCATAACATGTTAGGTGACTGTTTTTTGTAATTAACAATTACATATATCTAACTTACATTTTATTCCGTAAAAAGAATGCCGCATAAAGTTAGATTCAATCTGATTATTATAGGAACAGTACAACGACCCGTACCCTAAAAAAAAACGTCGTCAAAACAACACTACCCACTAGTACACGCTATTGCTTGCCAATGCCATGACGTGACAGTTATCATGTTCAGAGCATTGACAAATTTGGATATCGGTGCCCACCACTGCATGACAATGTCCGACAATTGAAGACTGGTCGCCCCTGTCAATAAGGTACACTCACTGTCCTAACCGCCACTTGACGACAATATCCGTCAACAGATGACAATGACCTATAATTGAAGTCAGGCGATTTGAGAGAAGGCCGATGGGGCTTATATTAGAGAGTGGGCGACAATGCTCGATAATTACAGAGAACGTTTGCGCCTACCAATAAATCCAAGTAACTGCCTACAATCTTCAATAACCATTAGTGTTCGCCATTTAATGCAGACCCTTTTATTTAAGAGCATTTCGATAAAGGGCGATACTGGTCATTGTCGCCATTGACCAATAGTGAACGCCTGAAACTGACGAGGGCAGTTGTAAAAGTAGCCATTTTTAAAAATAGAACTAACCGTACCAAACTAGAACTAACCGTACCAAGCTAGAACTAACCGTACCAAACTAGAACTAACCGTACCGTACTGGACAAATGAAGACAGGCAATTTCGTTTAGTCTAATGGGGGCTGATTGATGATGATCCACAATTTACAAAAATGACAATAGTTGCAAAGAAAGCCAGCAAATGCAAGTAACCGCATCAAAACGACACTAAAGACTCGAAAAGCCACTGACAACGAGTGCACGCTATTGAAGTCAGCTATATTTTTTCGGGCAGTCCAGTTGAGGTCGATACTGTTAATAATAGAGAATCAACGCCGGCAATCGGCAGTGACAGTTGTAAAGACAGGTAGTGTCTACTATTTTTTGCAACTAATTGACTCAAAATAGCTGCAACAGATAGTGACCATCAGTGCTCGACATAGGCTTCCAGTAACAGCCAGTGGATAGCAGTTCCTAACAATGCCTGGCAGTTCAAGACAGACGATTTTAGTTCGTAGCTATCCAATGAAGACCGTCACTGATCATAGCTGTAAGTGATTGCGAGTTGTAAAGGAAGCCAAGTTCTTACAGTCCACGCCAGCACATGCAAGTAATCGACCCCAAACAAACACTAGGCAACTGAAACTACGATTATAGTGGCAGCTTGATGATATTATTTTGGCCACGTAACAAGTGCCTGCTATTTTCTATCACTAATAGTCACCTCTAATAACAACTGTAGCTTAATGTATTTACAGGATCTTTTTAAATGTTGGGGCATAATTCCCCAAGGCAACGTTAAAATATATTAATGAGAGAATAACCGAAATGCTAGCTTAAATTTAAGCCTAACATATCAACATAAATACAACCGATAATCTAAGCGTGCTAGGATTTGTAATAGGTTTAACATATGAGTCTATAGTGGAAAATGATATTTTTACATAATTATTAGAGACGAACGAAAATTATATCAGAAACTTCAGAATATCACACCTCCGAAATTGAGGCACCGAAGTATAAATTTGTTGGGAGAACGTTTAGCGTCTGTACTGGCACAAGTGTTCATCTTTTCCATGATTAAACGATAGACTACACTAAAGTTATTTAAATGTTGTCCCAATAGCCAGATCTTTTTCAGGGGGTAAACTTGTCGCCATATTAAAAACCGGCATTGTATTTTTATCTTCCAGTGTGAGGCGGACACTCAATTAAATCGTACATCGAATATTAATCTATCAATCTATCTATACTCCTATAAACTAGTTTTTCTTTTGTGTGTATTGATATTCATATTAAAACCCCTGTATTGATATTCATATTAAACTCCTCTTTCCTATTTATTTAAAAATATATACACTTTTCTTATATATGGGTTGTGGAGATGCATTCACTAGCCAAAGATCTAACTAATTTGCATATTCTTTTAAACATCCATTTTAATTAATTCCCTATAAGTTTTTTTTTTCAGTTGTCTTATGGGAAGATCATCTAGAGTTAAGGATTACGTGTAACTATATTCATGCAGATATTCTACATGATTTTACTTGCATAATATTTGCGTAAAAAGTTTACAGTACACACAATATTGTTTCCATATATATTTATGTAACCGTATATATTTTTTGTTTAACCTATCTATCTATCTATCTATCTATCTGTGTGTCTGTGTGTCTGTGTGTGTACATTTCCTTACGCAATAACTCTGTTAATTTTCTGTCTACAGACTCGAAATTTGATATACAGGGAACTGAGTTTTGGGAAAATCGATGTGATCCGTTTAGGCCAGAAATTTGTAGATCATGGAGTCAAAGTTCAGCGATTTGACCTTTGAGATATCTTCCAAACTCGTCCGACAATTTTGGGTCTAAACACTTGAAATTTTAGATATAGGTTCATTGGATATGGATCTAACTTAACTTGATTTTAGCCAACAATAATACATTTTAATGGGTCATAAGAGGGGTCAAAATTAAAAAAGAAATTGACCTTTTTTTTGCTCAACATACACCTCCAAATAACCGGGTAACGCCGGGCACATATGTTAGTTTATAAAGAAAGATGCGCCCATTAAATCTGCACAGAGAGTGGGTAATTGTAAATTAATAGTGACAGACAGTTCGACAAAAAGTAACGTTTATTATATCTGCACATTCTACGATGAACTAGTAATTTCAAACCGAATGTGACATGAAAGAACCTAAAAATTGACGGCGGTACCGAGCATAAAAGGAATCTGAAGATTCATATTACATATAAAAATTAAAAGAAAATATTGCATTGCTGCTCATTGAGTACAAAGTTATTATTCTTTAATTTCCTAACAAGTTAAATTCGACAACACATTCCTTCTTTCTCTTTAGTTATTGATTAAATGCTTACTGATTAATTGGTTCGTTTGGAGATAAAGCGATCTTAATTATAATGTTTAACTTTGGCATGAGGAACACAGTGATATTTAAAAAAAAGAAGAAATACTGCAACCGAATGTTGTGATTCGATAATTATATAATAATGTCAGAATTTGAAGAACGTTATTTTATTGAAGCAATTAGAGAATGATTAGAACACGAAATAACCACTTTATTGTGCAAATACTTCACCTATTTCGACAGCATACCCATTTTGATTGCTAAAATGAAAGTTTATTAATTACGTTGAAAAAGTATATATTTTTCTATCTATATATATAAAACACATCCTCCATTTAAATTACCTGTAGAAATTTTTAAATCGACAATTATATAAATGCAACGCTGTATCTGTGTGCGACTTCTTTCTTTATAGACTCGGAAACGGCTGAACAGATTTTCTTTAAAATTTACAGAACTTTAGTGTATAGGTCTGGGCGTGATTTTAGTTAAGTTTTGTATCAGAATACTCCCGATAATTACCCATAATCGATAATGAAATCGTTATTTTAATTTATTTATCATCGGTAAAGCCATTTTTTTAAATGTTGTCGCTTAGCAACAATGATAACACAATGAGGCGTGAAAATTCTACTGCGGGTATGTTGATAGCGTTTGTTTTCTTTGTGGTGTTTTTATTTGCATGACGTAGTTTGTAGGTTCAAACTCTGCGCGTAAATCTCTTAATTTTTTTTCGTTAACTGAAAAGAAGTTAATATAAAATAGCTTTATAACAGTAGGTTCTCTAGAGTACAATGTAGAATAACATATATTTTGGAATAAGTTACTGTATGCAAGCAGGCGAGTTCACGGATTTCGATGACAATAAAAATAAAGCACTGTGAAATATTCGTTGATCATCATACAATCCCGGGCAACATTGGGTCCCCTTGCTAGTTATATATATATTTGCGGATAAATTGAAAATGATTATAGTATTTTTCATCCTGAAATCTGTCGCATTACACGAACTGCAATACTGATGTATAAGAATATAATGATATGGATTTTGTTTCGTTGGCGTTAAACTAATGCGGGTTTAAAGTAAACAAAGTATACATTGGTAAATGGTGTGAGATTATTTTATGCATATGGATCAAAAATCCTGACGCTATATTTGTGTCATATAACAATCCATGGCACGCGCATACGTTGTCATGCAAACGCTCGTTCTGAGATTTCGTATTCGCTATTAATGCAGACACCTTCAATTCCCTATATTTTGGGACTGAATCTTCCATTCAGTAGCTAGTCTTTATATAACTATATTGTTTGCAAGTGACCTCAAATTCATAAAGAGTTGTTTTTTTATATATAAATCATGACTTTCGCGGCTAAATGTTGCTAAACCAACAAGTAAGTATTTTATTCTAGACAAATGAGTCTGGTTTTCCGTCACAGCAAATGCGTGTATGTGGTAATATGCCTCCCCCTTTCTCTGAGACAGACTCAGTAACTCCTCACGTAGTTACTCGAGAAACTCATTGAAATTTGTTAAACATTTAGAAGTGTATGGGTTATGGAAATTAAGTATATCATAAAAAAGATTGATACAATTCACGTGTGGCAATTTGTTTAAAATTTATGTAAACAAAGCTAGTTAACTATATATAGTACTAGCATTTCATCCCGGCGTTGCCCGGGTGTTTCGATGTGCGTGTTGAGCAAAAAACAAAAGTAGTAATAGTAACGAAGGTTCGAACCCGTACCGCGAAGGACGAAAAGAAAGGAGAAAATCCTTTGCTATTACGATAACTGCCGTAGGTTTTAATTAAGGCTAGACAATCGAAATGGGGGGGAGGATGACTTTAAAATATATCGGCGAAAAAAGCGCCACCCCCCTGAAGAAAAGTGCCCAGTTGCAGGTGAAGGTATTAATGTTTTTAGCAGATTTTTCGATATTTGTCGTCTTAAAGGTCGAACTTAAAAACGATTCTGCTCTTGTAAAAATCCGTTGCCTCTGTCGAAAGTTTTAGGCAGTCATGCAAACACACATACAGACATACATTTATATATGGTAACTACAACTTTCCGGCCCAAACCGATTAAAAAGCTTGCAATATCTCTCAATATTCTTTGTGTAAAATTTCAAATTTTTAAACTAGAAAGTGTCTGAGTAATTTTGGTAGAACCATTTATTAACATTTATTAAAATTAGCGATTAAGGGGTTAAAGTTCAACGATTTGACCTTTGAGAACTCTACCAAACTCCTTCGACAATTTTGGGTCTACGCACTTGAAATTTAGATATAGGTTCCTTGAACATTGATCTAACTTACTAACTTGATTTGAGCCCAAACTAATAAATTTTAAGGGGTCAAAATAAGTGTCAAAGTTTTAAAAAAATTGACCTCTGCGGTCTCTTCCAAATTATTCTGACAGTTTCTGGTCAAAATATTTGAAATTTTACATAAAGGGTATTCAGAGATTGGGCAAGCTTTTTCATCAGTTTGGGTCTAAAATTTTTAGTTACCAATATATAAATGTATGTATGTATATATGTCTGTTTGCATGTCTGCCTTAAATTTTCAGTAGAGGCGACGCATTTTACCACGATCAGTATCGTTTTATAGGTCGACCTTTCATACGACTAATACGATACATTGGCTAAAAACATAAATATCTTTCACTTAAACTAGGCACTTTTCTACATGGGGGGGTCACTTGTTGTCGCCGATATTTTTGAAAGTTATCCACTCCTTTAGATTGTCTAGCCTTAATTTTAAAAAATGTCGCTTCCGGTTTAGCGGTGATCGTAACAGCATACACGATAGATTTTACCCCATTCATTTCCTCCTTTGCAGAACGGGTTCGAGCCTGCCTTCCTACTTCCACTTTTTTTTGCTCAACATACACATCCAAACACCGGTGCAACGCCGGGCTGATATGCTAGTATATATGTGTATATATATATATATATATATATATATATATATATATATGTGTATATATATATTAATATATATATATTTATATATATATATCCCATAATATATATATATATCCCATAAGATATTCCATATATACCCCATAAGGTATCCCATAATATATATATATATATATATATATATATATATATATATATATATATATATATATATATATATATATATATACATATATATCCCATAAGATATCCCATAAGAAGAAAGAAAAAGAAACTAATAGGGAATTAATTAAAATGAATGTTTAAAAGAATAAACAAATTAGCTAGATCTTTTGAAATCCCACAACCTATATATAATAAAATTGTATTCTTTGTAAATAAATGCAAAAGAGTCTTGCCTTTTTTCTGTTGTTCTGGCATTCGGGCCAAGATCAAAGTGTAGTATCTTTCCGGCAGATACTGCAAGCAAAGACCACATGTAAGGAAAACCTCACATAAAATACCTTGACCAATGTAGGGGAAACCTTTCATACCAATTTTCACTATCCAGCTCCCTTACTCTCGGGGGAGGTGGTCCTCATTTCCACTTCACTCTTCACTTTAAAAAATCGGTCTTGTGCCTAAATTGCTCGGTGGAGGAGCTAATAAATGCCTTGCCTTTTTTCTGTTGTCCCTGGCCTTCGGGCCGGGATCAAAGTGTAGTGTCTGTCTCGGCAGATACTGCAAGCAAAGAACATATGTGGGGTAAACCCACATGTAAGACCTTGGTTAATGTAGGGGCAACACTTCATAGCAATTGTCACTATCCAGGTCCCCTACTCCCCGGGGAGTTGGTCCCCATTCCCCCTTCACTCCTCCTATTTGAAATCGGCCCTGTGCCTAATTTGTTCGGTGGGGGAGCAAATAAATACCTTGCCTTTTTCTTGCGTTCGGGCCGGGATCAAAGTGTAGTATCTGTTCTGCAGATGCTGCACTTAAGGTAATTTGTACCCTTCAATGGAGGGGAAACCCTCTATACTGGGACAATTATTATTTTTGGTAATCAGACGGTCCCGTTTTTGCCTCATTTAGGGGAGCTGGTATTTACCCCACATTAAAAACGGCGTTGTGCCTAATTTGCTTTGGTGGGGAAGCAAATAAATACAATAAATAGAAAAGGGGCGGTTTAATATGAATACCAATGCACACAGACGAAAAACGAATTTATAGATAGATAGATAGATAGATAGATAGATTGGATGCAATATATAGTAATGATTTAAAAAGTATAAAAAAAGACTCATGCGCTACAACAGAGAATCGAAACCAAAAATTTCTTACCACATGTAAGTGTTTATGGAATGCTTTGCAACGATATAATTGCTCATTGATAACCTAGATCGGTACAAGATAATCATTATCCGTTTTACATAAAATATGTGGTACCTAACATTGAGGAAAGCAAATAAGAGAGTTGAACGATGGTGTAAATTTCACATTTTCCTAAGGAAATTTTTATAATCCGTCTCTCTTTTGAAACGGTGCGAAAGTGACACAATTAATGGTGTAGAAAATTGATATTCACAGGGTATATTATTGATATATATGTCCACCACTTATACCAATTAAGGTAGGGATATAAGAGGTAGATAATACGTCAGATCCGGTCCCCGATATACCTAGATTCGGCGCAGCCGATCGGGTTATTCAGTTTGACATATGTCACAACACTGACCCTTTTACCTTTCTGCACCTGCAGTGCTCACTGAACTATCATTTCGCACGATTCAACATTTTCATTCTGTCAGCTAGAAAAAATGGATATTAAATAAACATATAGATAAATATACATAGCCCGATTCTGAATTATTATTTCTAACAAGCGTTCCCGGCGATCACATAACATCTATTCCTGAAAAGAAACTTATTTCTAGAGCAACCATTATGCGAAGGCGACGACAATAATATATGAAATTTAAAAAAAAAAAACTCTTTACACGTATGTATGAAAGATGCTTATTTTCCTAATTGAAAATCCTGAAAAATCATACAATTAGCAATTGTTACTGACTTCCCCCCTTCTGAAACATTCATACATACACTAATATAAAATATTTTCAACATATCGTTCTTACTTTTTGTACTGTTTCTTTGTTTATACTTACTTTTTTTTATTAATTAATCATGATGTTTTATATCCAACTATCTCGTCCGAAACAGAAAATCATATATGGCACTTATGACGTTAGTAAGAGGATTGAGGATGAAAAAGGTACCATGTTCTTTCGATTACACCGAGATCCAGTTGTCCTTGGTGTGGTATACTCTGCATTATGAATGAGACATATTTTTTACGCACTATTTATCTAATATATCGAACACAAAATGAAAGCGAGCCTTTGTGTATATCCACGAAAGCCTTTTTGCATCGGGCTACTCTCGTCGGTTAGATTCCGCGAGAAGTTTTCACACACTTCCCAGGTCGTAATGTCTCGCATTTGCAAACGGAGAATGTGTCTATCCTTTTATTTTGATCGAGTAAAAAAAAAAAATCCCACCCTGCTGTCGTTTTCAGTGGTTCCCTGTCTTTTTCGTATGAATAAAGCGAAACTATTTGAACGCAACTGCCGGCCTTCGGGTAGTATCTGTTCTGTAATTGGTTCTTGGTCAATGTACGGGTAACACTCCATACTGAGACAATTACTATTTTTTCGATACTGCCAATATGCCCCCTTTTGCGGGGAGCTTGTCAACCCACATCAAAAACGACCTTGTGTTTAATTTGCTTTCGTGGGATGCTTAAAAGCAACGCTCTGTCTTTTTTCTAAGTTAAAAAATCCTGCTGTGTCGTCGCCTCCAGTGTCTGTTTGTCTTTTTCGTATACATAAAGTCCAACTATTCGAACGAAAACGCTTGGACTTCGTATCTGCTTTGTAATTGGTTCTTGGTTAATGTACGGGGGAACCGTCCATACTGAGACAATTACTATTTATTTGGTTACTGCCAGGGTCCCCACTTTTGGGGGGAGCTGGTCCCACCACACATTAAAAACGCACTTGTGTCTGATTTTTCTCGTGGGATGTTTAAAAGCAACGCCATTTCTGCAAGTCATCTTTTGCTTTTGATTTACTACGTTTAATTTAAACGCTTTAGACTTCCGGTCGGGCCATGAAGTAGCGGTAAGACGTCAGATTTTCTTTCACTTTCTTTTCCACCTTCGCGTCACGAGTTCGAACCTGCCTGTCCACTGATACTTTTCATTTTTTTCTCAACACATACCTCTAAACACCCAGGCAACGCCGGACATCCATACTAGTTTTCTCATAAAGCATATATTTATATGATGAAGGAATCTTAATGATGTCGAACAATCTCTTAGATTAGATTATATAGCGTTAACGAAGTTTAATTTTTGGTAAACTCCATGATCGAAATGTATTTATTTTCATGGTACGGCTTTACTCATCTCAGACGTTGGACACAATTTTAATAATAAAACTAATTGCGTTTAAATACCTGGACTACGACGCGGTAAGGGGGTACATTTAAAATGTGACTGGCGTTTAACTGACGTTTCTATTTCTCGATTCAACAACTAATAAAAGCAGCTCGTATTTTACAAATACATTTACACAGTTCTTGTGCAAAGTAAGAAAATTTTGCTATTTTTTACAAGATTTTCAAAATTGATTATTTCCATTAATTCAATAACTAAAATAAAGACATACTTGCAAGTTTCCTGGTTTCAGTCTGTATTTTCTCAATAAAAATATAATTTTTAACCTCATAGTACTAGAAGACGATTACACTCCTTAGAACATCCAGGTGCACTTTGCTTTTGGCTTTCAAGCCGACTTATAAGATGTTAGGTGGCATGATGTGGCTCTCACTTTAAACCACACCAAAGACACTGAACTATGACCGCAAATGGTTCATTACTCTAGTAGGCCCCTGTTATTCTGTGGAAACTAAGCGATGCTTTTAGATGTGCTGGCGATGGTTCTGTTTTCATAACTTGGATCAGTAAAGAACATGAGTTGTATAGCGGCCCATTTATGAACTCGCTCGTTAAACATTTTTACACTTTCAGATATGATAGAAGGTCAGTGCTTTTGGAAATTGTACACACTTAGTCTATCATACACACTCGAGTATATATTCGTGGTTCCTGCATTACACTTTTTCTGCAATGTATTTCTCATCATTTTACACGATAAGTAAATTGATTCGTAGCTTCTTCTGGCTTATGCGTTGCCTAGCTTCTATGTATTCATCAGACATCTACCTGATACAATCCTAAAATAACCTACTGAAAAGATCTTTGTTTATCTATCCAGGAATTCTTTATAGGAAAAAATATAACAGCGTATATTGAGAAGACGTGAAAAAAAAAAGATTATTTTATGCTAAAGGGGAAATCGTGCTAATATAAAATTAGGTTGTGAAATGTAACCGGGAGTTATTTCAAAAATAGGGTATGGGTCGTGACACAAATAATAATGGATTCGCTTGCATTCAACCAGACATGAGTTTGTACATGCGCAATGTCGTGTTGGACATTCGAGACTAACAAGATAGCAGAATTACATTATATGTATTGTTTTTCTTTCGCAAAGGAATGTCGACGATATGAATATTTTAATCGGGATTTATGAAAATCTTACAGCGTAGAACGTCTTCTATGATACAACGAATAACACGACGGGCAACGGTATGCAATTTATGACTAATAAAAATGGTAATAATATGGATGTGTGTAATTGTAGTGTCAATGAAATTGTGACGGCAGAATTAAAGAAAGAGACATAGAAGAAAAGACAATTCTTCTGCATACAAATAGGAGAAAAGATTTATCAAATCATAATATTATAGAAAATGAGGTAAAGAGGGAAAGAAATTAAGTATTATCTAAAGAAAAATAGGGAATGATAGTGCAAATTATATATAAAAAAAAACGAAACGGGAACGAGAAAAAGAAAACGAAAAACAAAGCAGCGAAATTTAAAAAAAAAATGAAAAGAAATATATCATTTACTTATTCAAAGTTAATTGAAAAAACGTAAAGTGCAACAAGCCATGTAAAAAGACAGAAAATATTATATTTATATGTTTTACTCATGCTGTCTAACGTAACTTTAAATCTCAGTATGGTTGATAATAGAACGACTTCAGAATTCGAAAAGTAATGTTCTGAACTTTTTGATAACGATTGAAAATCTGTATTAATTTGATTAATCAGATTACTGTTGTCATCTTGAGTGTTATTCGCACAACGTTTCGTAAGATCTTACATCCGTTACGTTTCTAGAAGTTAAAATTTCACGCCTCACTGAGGATTATACAAAAAATACATTTCTTTTAGAACGGTCGTCAATTTTCTTGTAGATCAACTAATAATACGATGAGACATTTGTAGGAGCACGTAAAGAACACAATGACAAGTATAATTAAAACCGGCAGTTTTTTTTAAGTTTAGCGTACTAAACATATCACTAGTCAGTAGAAAGAAAACTTCACCTGGGAGTATCACGTTGTTATTTTGATATTTGCTTGATTAAACGGAGACACATGATGTCATAACTAAGTCATGGACCTGTTGAACATGATTGATGTTAGAAGAATTGTAGTATGCAACCGTAATTTATGCTGCAAATATATGGTTTAATCATATGTGAAAGACGTAGTATGTAGAATAAGGAGAATTATAAAACTAACAGATATTTTAAGAGAAATGTAGAGAAAATGCAAATTGCATCATATAAATCAAAATAAGGAAGTTATTTCAAATAATAGTATCATGTGATGAATGCAGTGAAAAAAGTTTAGAGACGCTGGTCTTATTCTTCGGTTATCTCAATGAAACAGAAAAAGAAAGCAATAACAACTGTACTGCTGAGAGGTCACACGAGGAAACACGATTCCATTCAGTCGACTACGTACGATATAAAATAGCACGAATGAAATCACATCCGAGTCTAACTAATATTAACTGATGGATGTTTAAAAATAAGGCAGGTTATTAGTTAAATACCTTAAGCAAACTTACCCTTTTATTTTAGCTTAATTATTTTTGTAATACAGGAACCCAACTGAGGAAACTTGAGTCCTTGGACACGAAAAATATCCAGTAAATAAAACGTTGTTTAGTAAGTCGTTCTTTTCTTGCATTTATTGTCATTTCCATACACCAAACATGGATATAAATATTACAAAAACATCCGCTGGGTCATAAGCTTCATTTCGGTACCTTACTTACCTGAGTGGGTTGCCGGTAGGCTGAGATAAAAAACGTCACACACACACACACACATTAGGAAAATTTATAATAAGATAAATGTGTGATTGTACATAAATGGGTGGTATTAACATAAAATAAAAAAGATGAGATAGAAGCGATAAATAAAAAATGAAACAAGATAAATTTAAACTTGAAACCGGAAATATATAAAATACTAGACTATCTGTATATCCTATAGCTTGCTAGTGAATAGTAAGTATAGAGATTTCACGTATCCAAGTGCAAGTGACGAGACAGAATTAATCTATAAACGAGCAAGAATTGAATGCACACACGCGCGAAAACAAAGATTTTTTTTACACGGTGGTCACCACTTATCAAGGCCCGGAAGCCACTCAGGGATAAGGGTTATTGCAAGTACAGTACGTTAGTGTGGAGATTTGATGAATTGTTTATTAAGGGGGCGGTTCATTAGGCATTTGCTAACGTTGGACTTGAAGACATCCAAGTTTTAGTCAGGTGGGAAGCTGGCAGACGGAACAGAGTTCAACATGCGTGCATTTCTAAGAAAGAAGCTTTGTTCATGGAATCCACGTTTTGATTTAGGCACAGATAAAGAGTGGGGAAAACTTTTCACAGTGGATTCAGCTAGACGGGTGTTTTTCGTGAAAGATTGGCGAGGGGGGACCAGAGATTGGAGTTCAGACAAGCACCTGCCATGGAAATAACGATAAAACAAGGATAGGTTCGCTACGTCTCTTCTGTGGGAGAGAGGTTGCAGGGTAGAGAAAAAGGCATCCCCACTAAGCCACGAAGTCTATTTTGTACTCTGTCAAGGCAGGATAGGCTGTTTTTAGCAGCTCCTGCCCAGATATGGCAGCAGTATTCCATCCAATTACTCTTTATTTAATACTGTTTACTTAAAAAATATCGATATTCTTGTTTACATATGGCAAAGATAGTAACATAACGGTGATTAAGGCAAAACAATTTAAAAAATATTTATGAAAATTAGAAAATATAATTGATTATTGTAAAGCTAAACTCTTCAATATATAAATCTATAAATATATATATGTATATATATATATATATATATATATATATATATATATAACTACTTCATTTACTTACATAAATTAATATACGAAAGTATAAATTTATGCGTAATATTTAAGTACTTAATTCAACAGTGCTAAATACGAAGGTAGAACTAGTTAGTAATTTATGATTATATATATATATATATATATATATATATATATATATATATATATATATATATATATATATAATATGCGGCGATACTTCGCCACAGTACATTCATTTTGTCCACATGGGCCAGTGACCGATATTTTACTAGTCAGGCAGTGTCTCACACTAACAATCGTAGTTTAATTGTTGTTGTTTTTTTACAGTTGGGTATGGGACATACATTCGGGTATTGCTAGTAATTAATAAATACGTCTTAAAGGTCAGAGAAAGCAACGCACATGCGACACACTTTTGTAAAATTAGAATATAATTTTTGTGTTTTCTTGCGATCATCTATTACTAAAAAAGTATATTCTTACACTATAATATAATATTAACTGAAGGACGATCAATCAGACATTGCCCATTGTCCAAAAGATTTTTACTAAAATGACATTTTCACCTCAAACAATGCAAATTGCCACTTTGGTGTAGGGGGCTAATACCAGGGGCAACAACTACTGGGGTAAATTATTTTTATTTTTATTTTATTTTTATTTCGGACTATTAGTCTCATTTTTATTAGTTGTTGTTTTGTTTGTTTTTATTGGTTTCACAACGTTTCGGCCAACTTCCTCTGGCCTTCGTCAGGTGGTAACCGCGACGTATAGGAACTTCGAATCTCCTAACTGCATTCTCAGCCATCACTGTCATCCGTAGTTGTCGTCGTCTCACCACATTTTTGACCAATTACCTCTGGCACGCTTTGGGTGGGACTGAAACCGCTATCTTCAGACAATGTTCATCTGGAACCGTAGAGATTCAACGGCTCTATCAACTGCGCCACGGGCCCCGAAATAAAAATAAAATTAACATAAAAATGCTCATCTCAAAATAAAAAAATCCAATTAAGGAATAATATATATATAAACTACTGGGGTACTATGTAGGGATTTGGGCAGCAAGATATCGGTGCACGTTGCATTTGAACTTCTGCACGTCAGTACTGTTGGGGAAGTTGGGACCGGGAATGTAATTCCAAAGTCTAGCCGTTCTGGGGAAGAAACTATTGGAGTGGAAAGTTCTTTTACATCTAGGGATCGCTACAGTGTGGGGGTGGGATTTAGCAGCCTGTCGGGTGTGTTGAGGGTGCTCACGTCGTGGGGGCACAAGTGGTTGCAGTTCGTCAGAGCATTCACCACTAAAATACTTGTAGAGCAGGCAGAGGGATGCAACATTTCGTCGATGGGACAGAGGCTGAAGCTAAGATGCCAGTTCAGGGCCTATCAGGTAGGGGTGGTTGGAAGGATCCAGTGTGGAGTTTGAGGCAAACCGACTGGCAAGCATATTAGCCTTCTTGGTTGCTAGTTTTTGTACTTCGATGCGTTTTTTAGTGGTTTTCGTAAATTCTCTCTTAGCTGTCGCTGTTTTTTTCTTAACGTTATTTCTAGCTTCTATATACTTCTGTCTGTTTAAACTGGACTAATGTCGGTGAAATCTGCGGTATGCATGCTGCTTTTGAGCAATGGCAGTTGCGCAAGTCGAGGTAAACTATTGGGGAGAGTGGGGCTTACTATAAAATTTCCGCATGGGAACATGCGCTTCGATTGCAGTTTGGAACCAGTCAGTGGTCTCGTTTTCACACTGTTCAACAGGGAGAGAAAAAATACTTCGCCATGGGGCATCTCTGATTAGTTCCACGATGCCTTCCCCGTCAGCCTTTTCATAATATCTCGTTGTTTTGAGCACTGGCTCTTCAGTTTTGGCTCTAGAGTTTAGGGCGATTTCAACCATTATCACTGCATGATCAGCGTTACCGAGTGGGCAATTCGTTATGCAATCATCGGGAACTGTGGTCAAAAACAGATCGAGAAGTTATGCGTGTTGTTCTTCCTCGTCAAGGAAACGGGTTGGAAACGTAACAATTTGTGATAGGGAGTGAGATATAGTGAAGCTATGAGTTGTGCTGCCCGCTGCATCTGTGTAAGTAGAGATTCCAACTCAGTTTTTGTGGTTGACATTAAAGTCGCCAAATACATGTACGTGTGCGCTAGTGTCGAGGGAGAGTTCCGTGTCTATGCTGTCAGAGACTTTGTTAATTATGGTGCAGGCATGAGTCGACGGAGAGCGGTAGAGAAAATAAAAGTAGCTAATGTTGTGTTGCATGTTTAGTCTAAAGCACATAAAGGCTTGATCATCCGTATCCGTTTCTAATTTAAAAAAAATATATATATTATTTTGTAGTCCTGCATCTCACCAATAGAAAACGAATAAAGAAAAGTTATACGCATTTATACTTTTCATATACCTTTTTATACATTTTAATATATACATATATATATATATATATATATATATATATATATATATATATATATATATGCATGTGCTTACTAGCTTTTAGAGGTGAAGATGCTACATAATTAAAATATGCCATGAATTATTTAAATTTGTGTAATAAAGTACATGGATACAAAATGAAGAGAGACGAAAGAAAAGAGTGCGTTGTTAAATTAAAATTATATATATATATATATATATATATATATATATATATATATATATATATATTATAAATCATGTAGAACTAACGGAAGTTATGCAGACTTGTATTGCACTTTAGTCTAGCCGTGTTTAATCGAATGTTATTATGTAACATTTCATCGATAGAATGAAACGAGAAACGATCAATTAGCATCGTCTGCCCATGAAAATAGAAAAAACAAATATATTTTATTGCGGTATAAATGTCAATTATTGATCATGCTTAGTATTCAATACATGCAATGTAAAATAATAAGAATAACATTTAAAAATAAATTTCAAATGGTTTATTATGTCGTCTATGTATCTTTATTTTCTCTATCTATTTAGTTCCATCTTTATTTATAATTCTCACATGCACATAAAATGCTATACATCTCTTAAAAGGTAGGGAAAGCTTAACCACTATAATGATATTTCCCGAGTAGATTTATGTGTTTCTAAGTTTGAAACAATGTAAGCACAGATTGTTTTGCACTCTGCCTGTGAGAATAAGTGGAACTGCGGTGTGTAGCTTAGTGTATACTCAATCCTACTCTGAACCAATATTACAAACTTACGTGCCTTCTGTAACTCAATAGCATATTGTCTATATCATTACTGTATGTGATTTGACCCAAGCGACGTTAAAACAGCAATAGGTAATCACAATTATAAGAATAAACTCAAATAAGAAACTATAATTATTATTATTATTATTATTATTATTATTATCATCATCACCATCATTTGCTCACAACGAGCTTACACATAGGTTGTCAAAGAACTCTCCTTGGAATAAGTCCGTGGTGTTTCCTGCAAGCTGAGTAGCAGCAAGTCTCACCAGGTTTCCAGTACCCTTTACCTCTTTCGATAACATATGCAAATAGATTTGCATTATCGCAACAGCTACTTGCCATTGATTTCTCGTTGGCGGCGGCTATTATTTTTCACTGGAATTTTAGTGGCAATAAGCCTCCCCAAGGTCCCAGTTCTCTTCACATTTATCCGGCGGAGGCCTGGTCAGCTCCTCAATTTTACCCTCCTCCTTGACTCTACTTGGTTATTTCGTCTCACACTTTGTCGTGGGGGTAGTGATGTGGCAATGGGAGGATGGGAGTGAGGATTGATAAGAGAACTTATAGATATGCGGCTTTAGTGTACTTGGTTCAATGTAGTGTTTCATGTTTTGCTTTTGTAGCTTGTTGCTTCTGTATGTTAGTTTCCACATCCAAAGAGTTTTCTTAATATTTCAGCTGTTTTCATTATTGTTGTTTGTGATAGTTTTCCAGTAATTCATTTGATTCCAATTTCTCCCATTCTTTTTTCAAAGTTTTTCGGGATTGTTCTTAGTGGTCCTACTATTATAGATAGCATTTTGAGTTTTCTTCATGTCCAATATCCCTTTCAGCTCTCTGGCTAGCTCTGTGTATTTGTTTTGTTTCTACTTTACTTTGCTATTCACTCTGTGGTCAGCTGGAAAAGTAAAGTCTACGATTTGACAGGATTTTCCGTTCTTGGTTTTTATTACGACATCCGGATTTCTTGCTTTGATGTGTTTATCAGTTTGTGTGTTTATGTCCCGATAGACTTTGTGATTCTCGTTTCAGGTATTGTTGTCGAATTATGTTCGCACTACTTATCTGTGCGTTCGAGATGCAGTTATTTACATAATTCCCAGGTACTACCATTCCCACTTGGTCCTGCCTGTTCTTGTATTCCTTTTGGGACAATTTGCTGCATTCATTTATTATATGTTTTTCGTCTCGTCTCTTTGTCCAAAGGGTCTGCATTGGCTGTTTCCTTATGTTTTATCGATATTTGTTTTGGTGTGGTTGGTTTTTATCGAGTTGTCTTTTGCTGCAGTTATTGGGGATTCAGTTTCTCGTCTTATGTATCATTTTCGCATCTATGTATTTTCGTTATTTTTTATCTTTTACTATCCGTCTGATTCTTCTTTGCAGTTGTTTCTCTTCCCACTTTTCTTTTCGCGTCTGTCGTTGCAAAATTATTCTTTCAGTGTTTTACATTATGTATTTTTCTATTTTTTGTGTCATTCACACAGTCTTCTATACTAACTAGTTCAACCCCGTCATCTTTCCTTTTTACATAGCGTCGGTCAACACTGTCTTTCGGGTGTAGTGCGTTGTGCATGGTCATGAGTTTCCTGGTCTTCTGATCGAGCTATCTCAGTTCTTCTTTACTCCATCCTATGAACGGTCCAGACTATGTTACTAGTGATACAACCCAGGTATTTATGCATTTTATTATGTTCCTGCTATATACTTTAGTTTCCAGAAGTTTTCGTGTTCTCCTGAGGTATTCCTTTCCAATTCTCTCTTTCGTTTTTTTTTTTTTTTGGTTTGATGTATTATTATTGGCTCACATGGAGCTTTAACACAAGTCAGCAAACGATCGGTTTGGAGACCTGTGGTATTCTCTGGAAGCTGAGTGACAACAAGTCGCCCCAAACGTCCAGCTCTCTTCACCTCCTTCGATAGCATTTGATAATAAATTTGCGTCATCGCAACAGCCGTATACCATTGATTTCTCGCTGGTAGTGGCCATTGGTTTATACTGGAATTTGAGTGGAACTAAGCCTCCTCACGATCCCAGTTCTCTTCACGTTTGTCCAGCAGTGGTCAGGCTTAGGCTCTCTCATAGGTCTTTCCATCCTCCTTGACCTGTCTCGGCTCTTTGGTATCACTTTTCTATTGGGGGGAAACGGTGATGAGACAATGGGGGGATGCATGATGGTGGTGTAGAACTTGTAGATATGCAGCTTCGGCGTTCTTCATTCCATGTAACGCTTCTTTGTTATATTGTCTTGTGTTATTCCCTACATTCTAGGGTTCTCCTTAATATTTCAGCCGGTTTCATTATCGTTAGGTGATGTATTTTTGCAGTAATTCCTCTGATTCCAATTTTTGCCATTCTTTTTTCGAAGTTTTTCGGAATTGTTCCAAGTGTTCCTACTATTATTGGTACTATTTTTATTTTCTTCATCATCCATATTCCTTTTAACTCTCTGGCTAGCTCTGTGTATTTGCTTCCTTTCTCCTTTTCTTTCATACTCACCCTGCGCTCAGCTGGGACAGCAAATCTACGATTTGTCAGGATTTTTCTTTCTTGTTGATTATTACGACATCTGGTCTTCTTGCTTGGGTGGGTTTATCCGTTTGTATGTCCATGTCATATAGGCTTTTGTGGTTCTCGTTTTCGAGTACTGTTGCGGGTTTATGCTTGTACCATTTATCTGTACGCTCGAAATGCAGCCGTTTGCACAATTCCCAGTGCACCGCCCTCCCCACATGCCTGTTTTTGTATTCCTTTTGGGCCAGTTTGCTGCATTTACTTACTATATGTTTTATCGTTTCGTCTCTTTGTTTACAGAGCCTGCATTTGCTGTTTTCTTGTGTTTTATTGATTCTTGCTTTGCTATGGTTGGTTCTTATCGAGTTATCTTGTGCTGCAGTTATTAGAGATTCAGTTTCTCGGTTTGTATGTCCTTTTCGCATCCATGTCCAGGTATTATCGTTATTCTCATCTTTTGTCATTCTTATGAATCTTCCGTAGACTTGTTTTTATTCCCATTTCTCTTTTCTCGCTTTGTATTTTGCCTCTCTCTGTTTTCTGTTTTGTTGGTTTGCCCCGTGTCTCTCCTTGCCACAATGATCCTTTCAGTGCTTTGCATTTTGTATTTTTCTAGTTCTTTTTTGTGTCCTTCATACAGTCTTCTATAGAGATCAATCTTCTCCCGCCATCTTACCTTTCCACGAAGAGTCTGTCAATACCGTCCTTTGGGTGTAGTGCATTATATCATGGTCATGATTTTCTTGGTTTTCTGGTCGAGCTGTATTAGTTCTTCTTTTTCCCATCCTATAAACGGTCCAGAGTATCTCACTAGTGACACTGCCCATGTATGTATACCTTTTATTAGGGTTCTACTATATAATTTCGTTTCCAGGAGTTTTCTTGTTCTCCTGGGGTATTTCATTCTAATTTTCTCTTTCATCTCTGTTGCTCTGATGGTGTCCGCTTCCAGAATTCCCAAGTATTTATAGTCGTATTGTTCCCCTAGTGCCCTCATTTGTGTTTGGTTGGGTAGTTCCATGCCTTCTGTCGTTTCCAGTGTTCCCTTTTTTATAACTAGTAGTGCGCACTTTTCCATTCCAAATTCCATATCTTGGCTGGAAATTCTGGTAGCGTTAATTAGTGTCTCTAGCTCCTTTTCGGTCCTTGCAAAAAGTTTCAGATCGTCCATGTACATCAGGTGGTTCATTTATTATCTCTGTATTGGGGACCTTGTATCCGGCTTGGTACTTTCTCAGAATACTATTCAAGGTCATCATGGCCATGATGAACAGTAATGGTGATAATGAGTCTCCTTGGAAGATCTCTCTTTGTATGTGAATTTCTGCTATGTGTTGTCCATCAGCTGCCAGTTCCAGTCTCCATGTTTTCATTGCATTTTCTATTACATTGGTGATCCCGCTTGGTATTTTATACATTTTAAGCATTCTATTCGATTGGTGGATCCTGTCGTACGCTTTTTTGTAGTCGATCCATGCCATGGCTAAATTCTTTCTCCTCCTGTTTACCTTCTTTAGGATGTTTTGATCTATATATAGCAGGTCATGTGTTCCTTTTTTTCCTTTTTGGCATTCTTTCTGCTCCTTGGGGATGAATCCACGGTTATTTAGGGAGTGGTAGATTTCTTCCTTCAGTTGTGCTGTCAGTATCTTCCACATGGTGGGTAGGCACGTGATTGGCCTACAATAAAGGGGCTGTTCCTTTTCCGTATCTTTCTGTAGCAGTGTGGTTCTACCTTTTGTTATCCAGTCTGCCCCATTTGCTTCCTGTATACAACTTCTCAGGTTTTGGGCCAGCCTTTCGTGTAAGGTTGTGAATTTATTGAATCAGTATGCATGTATCCCATCGTGCCCTGGTGCTCAGCAGTTTGCTGTTTTTCCTATGGTTTTGTTTAGGGTTTCCTTGCTGACTTCATTCACTTCTCCTTCTTCTAATTATTGTAACTCTTCTTTCATGTATTTCAGCCGCTCGACATTTCTATTATGATCTCGTCGCTCTTCCCATATTTTGCTCCAGTAGAGTTTTATTTCTGTCAGATTTGGTTTTCTGTTTTTGTTTTTCCTCCGATCACATTTGGGTAGAATTAGCGTTCATTAATTTCAAATGTTCTGTTTTGTTTGCATTGTTTAGATTTATATCTATATCGTCTCAATCTCGATTCTTTTGCTTTTATTTTTTGGTTCAGTTCTTCATGTTTCTTGTTTAGCCTCTCCCTGCCAGTTACATTTCCAATATTCCGTTTTCCCCACATTGCTTTCTTCCTGTTGATCATTTTAGTTTCTTTTTTTATGTTTCTGTATTTGAGTTTCTAATCTTATATCCCATCCGGGTTTCGTCGGTCCGCTTGACCCGATTGTTTTCTGATTTGAGATTCATACTTACCATTTTGGCGCCTGCGTAAATGAGGTTGTTTAAGTCTGTGATTGTGTTTGTTGGGATGTGTGGGAGGAGCTTGTTAACTTTCTCTGTTTCTGTTTTGAATTTCTTCTGCTCTTGGTTCTTTAACGATGGAAGTTTTGTTTTTTCCTCGTTCATGAACTGTGTTATTTTATTTATTTTATTTGCTTCATTCTCTGTTAGTTTTGTTTCATTGTACTCGGTTTCAACGTTTGTCGTCTTCGGTCTTCGTAGGTCCTGGGATTTTGGTATTATTATTATTATTATTATTATTATTATTATTATTATTATTATTATTATTATTATTATTATTATTATTATGAACAGGAAACGCGAAATCAATTGTATTTAATAGACATGCATAGTATATACATGGTTTTACATAAATTTTAAAGAAATAAGCATGCCTACTGCAAGAATAATATATTTACTAGCGGAACCTTGGAAAATTCTAAAGGGGATTCCTGCATTTGTAATATATAAATGTTGGCATTCTGTAGAAATTCAGCATAAATGAAGACGGTCTGATATTATTGCAGCGCCTTTGTTAAAACTGCAAAAGTATTTATCTATGCAAGCAGCGATGCCGGCCCTGTCGTAAGGTACGCTTGATATGATGTTTTAATTCTTTCAATTTAGTATATATTATTACAGAGTAAATGTTCCATCGATTTATATATATATATATATATATATATATATATTGGGTTCCTACAGCTATAATCGACACCGAAACCAAAACTTTAAAAAAAATAGCTAAATGGGTGCCATCAGTTATAATCGAAACCAGAACCAAACTTATGAAGACTTCTTGATTAAATTATTTATTACCGGAAAAGGTAGTCCATAACAATTAAACCACATTCAGTAGGATGTAAGCGTAACACACAAAAAATGACACACACTATATCCTATTAATATATAGAATTTAATGTGCATTTTTTATTAATAAATCGAAAAATGGATGATTTCCAACATTGATTCCGAATGTAATTATTGCCGTTTAACCGTCGATTATCGATACATCTTAATTACAACAAAGACTTATATAAATTCATGGGACAAATAATTTATTATCATATTCAGACAACCGTTTAACTAACTTAAAACAACATGTGGCGTACAAAAAAATTAAGTTGAAGTACACACGGACCTTAAGATATGATATACTCTAAATGGTAAATAATAGCATCATATTAATACTCAGTTCATAGCAGAAAACAACTTTGAACGACAAGTTACAAAAGTCTTAGAGAATTTTACTGAATTTATGATCTATAGAATTGTAACTTTTCTGCAATAGTATAGTTTAGTCAATTATACAATGTCCGTTTTGCCAATGCTCAAGATCTAGGCATTTGGGTTGTATTAGGTCTGTGCAAATATAATGTCGTTTTTGGAAAGAAAACGATATTATTTTTTCACGAACCTAATAATTATGTGCAGTTATGCGTAGTTATTTATGGTAATTTCCAAAGAAAACGATATGGTTTTTGCACCAACCTAAGCATTATGTGCAGTTATACATAGTTATTTATAGCCATTTATAAATTTCCTGTACATTTATTACAGCTTTAATACTGGTATGTACCTGTGGTGTACATATTTCCACATGCGGTCGGATTTTGTGTATTCAATCTTTGCTAAGCGCTTTCAATTTTAACAAAGACGTATTAAACAAGAAAATATTTCTCAGCAAACATGAAGTAAAATATCTAAGTTAAAAATATAAATAAAATAAAATAAAGGTAATATACCTTATCTTGATTCGTTCGAATAAAAAGGAAACAAATAAATACAGAACGCGCGTTACAAAGGAAAAAGCAGAAGTATAATTTTAACTCTTAGTACCAAGAAATTTACAAAAACGATAATCATATTAAAACAATGAGCGAAAATGTATATAATACTTTTTGTTATATGAAATATTATATCAGATTATATCCATAAAAAGTACATTGCTGTGGCATAAATTTTGGGTCGGCCATATTCCAAGTTCTAGTATGTATATGCATTATTATTAAATAGAGGCAGTTTTCTTTGTGTACATATATAAAAGTTTATATTAGCGAAGCATATGCACATTTCTTTCAGTCGCTGTTGCTTTAATAATATTATTGACAAGAATTTGTCAGGTATTTTTAATTTTTATTATTCTATATACCGTCATAGGAGCACGTTAAATGAAAAAGTTATTTATTTTAAGCTGATGACATTTCAACACAACTGACTCCAAATAAATCTCCATTTTCCTGAATTTTCTTATAACAGTTATCCTTATTCGTTTGGGGTCTGGTGGGAAAATAGCTACCTAAATGTTTCAGCTTTCTACGCATTCTTGGAGTTTTTAGCTATGGCGTCAGCCTAGGTTATTGTCTCCGTTTTTAATTGGATGCGGATTTGACAAGAGATATAGAAAGACATTTTAAAAAATATCACGGGCTTCTAATAAGATCAATACTGATTAGCAACACAACATTGAATTTTTCTTAGATTCAAATAAATATTTATATTTATTCGCAGAGAATATACAACACAAAATAGTTTTGGAAAGATATAAATCGAAGGAAAAATGATGATAAAAACACTGATAAAAAATCTATTAAATATTTTGTTATTATTTTGTGAGAGATCAAATTCTAGTAAAAGACGTTGCTATAGTGAACGGCATCTGCTAGTCGCAAATGTAAGACTTAACCATTCGATTTAATTCTTTATTCGCTGTGTAAATGTATTTTTCTAAAGGAGAGAAACATCTCAGCAGATTTTCAGCATTTCTAGATGTGTACATCCCACTGCAAATAATGTGTTCCTGCTTCCGCCTTAAACATGTAATTAACTCTCTCGTTAAAAATAACCAGCTGTTTTGTCTGGAATGTTTATGACTGAATCCATCCCGGAAAGAAATGGCCAGCTCTCTCGATTGTGATTTCACTGAGGAATGTTCTGCGGGGGCCCGATTAATGGCCAAAGTACCTTTTTTGAAATTTCCGAGAGCATTGAATGGAGAGCATATTCAATTATACGGCACTAGAATTTCTTCACTGTCGGTTTTGTTGCGAGACACCATTGAGGAAATCCAACGCTTGCTTATTAATCGCGGTGGGTTACCTGGTTCTTCTGATATCCATCGAAACAATTCTCGGATAATCGTTTCAAAATCTAGCGGAGCTACTACAAGCCAAGATGTTTCGTTCCGCATAGATTAGGATTGTCAGCCTCCCTCTGGTTACTCGAGTACACTACCCCCTCTTATTTGTGTTAACTTTGGTCGAGAATGAAGGACTGCCTCTGTAAATTGCCTATTGGATACTGGCAGTGGCAAAACGTATTTGTCTGCTGATGTCTTGCACTCTTTGGGTCCCTTGAGTTCTGACAGTTTGGATTGTCACGAGACTGACTACTCTTCTTGGAGAATGTGCGCAAATATACACATAGGCTGAAGTGGACGTGGACTTTGCGTCTGGTCATGCGGGGCACCTTCCTATGCACATTGCCAACACATTGAAACTATCTTTATATTAAAAAAATTGCAATTGCAGTTGGAAGAGTTCAAACGAAGTGGATGTTCTCTGGCTGAGCAATTTGAGTCAGGCACTGATTTGGAATTATGGGTCTGGATCTGGTGCAACATTTGGATCCCTTACATTATTGCCTTGTTTGCGGGGTCGAGCTTTCTCTGTTCCCGCTGTGTTGATTCCCTTTGGTGAAGTAAATTCTTTTTTTCCTACAAATCCTGCCCCTCTTTCAAGAGATTTTACTTTGTTCAGCTCAGTAATGGAGAATACTCCCCATGTGAAATCGGGTCGTGTTTGCTTCGTCCCGGAAGCTGATCCTACCTATGTAGACCCTTGGGTGGATGTTTCCCTTCAGCAATGTCGAAAGAGGGTGGGGAAAATGTTCAGCATTGAGTCGTTGTGTATTCAGGACAGAGAAGAGATTTCAGGATAGGATCAGAGTATGATTCACCGGTTTCAGGAATGGAGATATCACATTAAGTTACCCTGGCAAGGATGGGAAATATCACGTTAAGTTATCCTGGCATGCAGATAAACTGTCTCTGGTACCTTCAAATCATGTAATTGCCTTGCACATTTTGGATCTTGTGGTTAGGAGCCCGGAGAAAAAGGGGTTGTACCGATAGTATATAAATGTGTTCCTTCAGCAGTAACAAGAGGGCATCATTGAGGAAATACATGGAGATCTTCAAAATTTTGTGAATTATGTCTGGATACCTCATCAATCATTTGTAAGGCAGATCCAGCAGCTACTACTAAGATCAGGCCAGTATTTAACTAGCTTGAAGGTCCGTGGCTCTGCTTCTCTTAACAAGCCTACTTACTCTGGTGTGAATATGACAGGAAATAAGTTGGACTTGTTGATGTCTTTTAGATCGAATAAATTTGTCTGGCTTGCGAACATCAGGAAAACTTTCTTGATCGTTCGCCGTGCACTAGAGGCAGACAAGAACAGGTTTTGTTTTTTTGTTAAGGATGGTGACCGCTTTCGATGTTTCCGCTATTCCACTCTGATTTTCGGATTTACCCCGAGTTTTTTTTATTAACGATTAACGATAAGGAAGTTCCACGACAACTTCGACTTTTGGTACCATGGTCCTTCTTGGTTGCGCGGTGGGGTCTTGACTTGGTCGGAGCAGGAGTTGCGCTGCCTTGATGATGGGTGCCAGCAGATTATTAGTTCGTCAACAAATTTTGCTGTGATTGTGGATGAGGATTGTACTTCGGTGATCTCCATGCGGCGGTTCTCAACGTTTACCCCTTTGTTGAGGATAACTTCTTTGCTCTTGCGAGTCATTTGCTTGATGAGGAAAAGGGAAGACAATTTCAACAAGAAAGCCGCAATTTATTTAATAAAAGTTCACAACGGCAGGAATTTACTACTGAGTTCAATTACCTGAGGAATCCTATGGTAAAGCCTGCACCTAATCTGGTTCAGGCACTTGATCTTTTTTCTGGATGAGGAAGGGTTGGTGCGCTCGCGTGCACGGCCCGACAGGTCTTCTCAGTTTTCTTATGAAGTTAAGAATTCCTTTTTGCTGGGCAGGAACCATGACCTAACCATGACCTAACCCGACTTGTGATATTAGACTGTCATCTTCAATGTTACCATCTGGGTATAGGGTCAACCTTCACTGAATTCAGATGTCGTGGCTATTGGGTACCTCAAGGGAGGCAGGCAGTAAAAAATGCTCTAAATTCCTGCACAAAGTGTAAAAGATACAATTCTATGCCTGTGCTGCCTAGAAATATGGCCAATCTACCAACTTCTCGTGCCGAATTTGAGGTTCCTTATAGGAACACTGGGGTGGACTTCATAGGACACTTTTGGGTAAAGTAAGGTAACAGTAAGAAATGTATCTGTTGTTTTCCACTCGTTTGAGTGTAAGAGCAGTGCGTATAGAGGTGGTGCCAGACATGAGTACATTGTCCTTTTTTCAGGTACCAGTCAGATTTACTAATGCCCATGGTGTTCCAGAGCTGATTCTCAGCGACAATGCAAAAACCTTTCTGGCTAGGGGAAAGCTGTTTAAGCGCCTTTGTCTCCTTCAGTTAGCCATCAAAACCAGGAACCATTTGGTTCATCTGAGGAAGGAGATGGAACCATTTGGTTGTGTCCTACCTGCAGTAGACCTCCAAAAAACGCATATATGTTATGCTGCGTTTCCTGTTATGAGTAATGTCATTTTGAGTCTGTTGGAATTGACTTGGGTCCACCCGCTAAACAGAAATGGTACAACCGTGATTGTGCACCTCGAAAGAGATGGAATGGTAGACTTGCTCAATAGGGGTAGATTGGGTATGACAACAAACTACAACCGACAGCCGAGCCTTGGCTAAGGAGCATAAGTAGGGAGCCCTGAATCACTGTTACCTCCTGGTAGCCCTTGACTGAGACCTAGCACCAATTAGTTCCTGTGGGGGGTCACAGAAACTTACAGTTTTTTTCTATGAAAACCATATATATATAAGCTAAAATGTGTTTATGTATGTATTTATGTATGTATCTTTCTATGTTTGTATGTGTGTTTGTGTGCCCGCAAAAAATTTCGACAGACAGGACGAAAATTCACAAACTCGATATCATATTGAAACCCCATCTTTTACCCGAAGAATATCGAAGTATTGTCAGAAAACGTTAATTTTTACACCCGGAAATCGACAATTTTCGACAGGGGGGGTCAACAAAACCGTCACCTCGTGACGACGACCGGTTCTACGCATGAGTTCATGACCTGATTTATTTAAATAGTTGAAGAACTGGCTAAATTTCATGTACGTCGCGGTAGCTCAGTTGGTTAGCGCGTTGGTTCATTATTTAACCGTTTTGGGTTCGAATCGGGGCGTGAGATGTCTTTCTTTTTTTTCTTCGATTTTTTAAATTTTAATATTGAACCAGTGTTATTTAAGACATTTTTCACGTAACGTTCTTTATTCTGTTTATTTTTACTTCGCTTATTCTTAGTGACACCCCAAAACACCTGGGTACCCACCGATTTTTTTAAATTTTAATATCGAAACAGGCTTATTATTCCATTTTTCACGTGTTTTTTTTTTGGGGGGGGGGTTACGTTCGGTTCTGTGTTTTGTGTTGTTGTTTCGATTGTTACATTTAACATCGTTCGTTTGATTACGTTAGTTTTTTTTAGTTTTTTTTCGATGTTTTGATTACCCCCCTCGCCTAAGTTTTAACGTTCGTTTTTATGTTTTCTTTTTTTACTCCGCAATAACAAACAAACCTGATCATTGACCTCATTTGCTGAATAGCTATTGCTTACGTCGTCGTCGTCCCCCCTTCCTCCTCCTCCTCCTCCTCGTCCTCGTCGTCGTAACGCTCTACAATTTCCGTGCGGGAACCTGTCAATTTGGTTCTTACTTTAATAAATTCAAACATCTTTCAGTAACTAATTCTGGCTGGCCGAACGGTTCATGTTTTTTTCACATTTTATTTTCAAACTTCGCCTCAGGCCTTCGGGTGCGCCCTCCGGTTTCTTTTGTATTTAAGAACACACACACACACCTCCAAACACCCGGGCAACTCCGGCTACCCCGGCTAGTATATATATATAAAATACACTTTTTTTCTTTTTTTATCTTGGTGGGAGAGTGTTGTAAATAATACCTAACTTACCTGGGTGTAGCTGCCGGAGTTGAGGGTCCTCTTCCACCAGGCAAGAAGAGCAATATGTTTGTTGTTATTTATACTAATAGAGTATGGTAATTATTATAAAAACGTTCCTACTTTGTGAAGAGTAACTTGATTCTTTTTTATGTTACTGTAGTTACAAGACCTGAGAAAAAGGTCGCGAAGAAAAATCTATTGTTTTCGCAACCTCACTTCAAGTATGCTACTATCAGTTATATGATTTTTTTCAACAGTATATATATAGTTGTTATTATTTCTTATGTAAATACAGTCATATATGTGATTGAGCACTATCAACGAGCTTTGTTGAAATGTAGTTATTCTTAATTTTGTTATATTTGTATACCTTGAATATATATATATATATATATATATATATATATATATATATATATATGTGTGTGTGTGTGTGTGTGTGTGTGTGTGGGTGTGTGTGTGTGTGTGTGTGTGTGTGTGTCATTGTGACCGAGTATTTTTATTCTGCTTAACGATTATTTTTATCAAATCTTACCAACAATGTCTGTGTTTATCAACCTTGAAAGCCGATAAAGACCCAATGCCTATATTCCTTATATAATGGATCATCGCTAAAATCAACGTCAATTTAAAAGATGTTCTTGCTTACTAATTTCTTTATCGTCACGTATCTGTAATTTGAAATTATTTAGATAAAAGTCCTTGTCATTCTCCTATTGTATTCTACGCTTATTGATTCAAATATACAACCTTTACCTTGAAATAATTTAATTATATGACTGCAACAAACGACCTTTATTAAATTATTTCAAGGTAACGCTTTATCCCCCAAATTAAAATCGTGCATACATATGAACAGACGTAACAGAATATAAAATATATCCAATAGACGTACCTGTAAAATGTTCTTTTCATGTAATTGAGCGCCTGTTGATTTACACGTGTGTTAATGTTTGCGTGTTTGGGTGCGAAATATCTTTATACGCGTATGTTATCGTTTGGATAAAGATGTGTTGCGTATGCAAGATTCAATGAATGTGTTCGTTTAGACTTACCTTCTATATAAACCCGTTTTGTTGGGAGATGAAGTTATTTTATACCAAGCTGGCTTTGAATTATCTGGTATTTATTCAAAATCAATCCATCAGGAAATAAAAAAAAAGTACTTGTAATATCGTCTATATAATAAAATAGGAAATCACTGTCTACAGAATTACAATACAGCAAAATTTACACTGAGGCTAGATATTAATATAAACTTGCCATGCTGACTTTCTGAATTTCATGCATGTTTATCTACGAATAACACATCAGTTTGATTACGATTCGTAAATTGCTAAAATTTCTCTGCTCGTATTAAACCTCCCAATGGGGCGGTAGCAGCGCAACTTCCCCACAAATTATTTTCTGCTTCCACTACCCCATTCATCACCGGAACTAATATTTCATTGTGCAGGCTTATCGTGATCTATCTTAATAATTTCATTTAGCCATTACATCTACCATTCACACCAAGATCATTACGTTGGAAACCAATGAACTATCCATTAGTTTTACCTCTATCGATGAAACAATTTCATTAGCTAAACGAACATAATCCGCCTTTCAATGTTTCGCATATACCTAAAACTTCTAAATGTGTCTTCATTGCATTGAACGTGGCTGCCTCATTATATATTTTTATGAACAACAATGCCATTAGTTACCACTTTTATTCTACTACGAACCACTACTTACACATTTTCATCGATTCGTAATGTAACTACGTAATTGTTACATTAGCATTCCTGCAAACGTTTTCATTAGATAAAGAAAGACAAGAAGAGGGAAACAAAGAGAGAAAGACAGGAAGAGAGAAAAAGAGCGGCGACGTTGCCAACATTCCTATGTAAAATATTTTATTGGAATCAAAGTGATTTGAACTTGGCACACGCGAATCTTCAATCCATGTCGTTAACTCCTTTACCAGTAAAATTATTTTATAGAATTTATTGCACAAAACAATTTTTTTGTATAACCTGACACGTCTTACCTTATATGATGAATATATTTTAAAAATTGATATAATATTCGACTTGTAAAAACGTTATTGGTCTCACCGTGTTTTGGAACATGTCCTCAATGAGGACATGTTCGAATCATTACGTTTTTTTCGATGAATGTCCAAAACACAAACATTCAGCATCGATAATGTTACTTTTACCATTTATTATAGTTACCCATTGATTACTGAGGGAGAATATATATATATATATATATATATATATATACATACATATAACTACTTCATTTATTCACATAAATTTAATATACGAAAGTATAGATTTATGCGTAAACTTTAAGTATTTACTTCAAAAGTGCTCAATACGTAGGTAGAGCTAGTTAGTAATTTATAAAATATATATGGCGATTCAGCTACACTGAATATTCTGCGTTTCATCCACTATAGGATTCGTCAGGCTTATGCGCATAAGCCTTACGAATCCTATAGTGGATGAAACGCAGAATATTTAGTGTAGCTTAATCGTCATATATATTTTATAAATTACTATATATATATATATATATATATATATATGAGAAAATCAGAGGAACAACATTTATACTCTAAATAGATAACATTTTTCTGTTATAAATATTTCGTTTTGATGTTTACATTCAGAATCTTACAAGTTCAAATGGTTTTCGTTCTAATACGAACGTGTACGATTGCTCGACGATTCGAAAACGTAATATTTTCTGTTTACTCCAAGACAAATATGTGGTAACAACCGATAAAATCGATAACTAACATTAGCCGTTTTATCTACATCTTAGAGCGACATGAGCCTATTAGAAGATTTAGCTTGTACGATTCATCAGAATAACATAGAACAGCTGAATTTGTCAAAGCAATCGACATATTGCGACTTTTCCTCGTTTGATGCATCCGACTAATATTTGTTCAATGGGAAAAAAGAAAATAAAAATAGAATGATTATTACAAACTGGCCAAATTTATACCAGTGTGCCTTTGTTACACTGGCTGTACATTATGTTCAATCAGGTTTTGCCTACATTTGCACCCATGCCACTTATTTAAATATTCTCTGTCTTGACTCTGCTTGTGTCCAGAATCGTACGATCTGATAGAAATTAGAATTGACATCACACTGCAGTCTTCAAATCAAAATCGATATTTACTATTTGTTGGTTAATTTCGTCTAACCTATCTTCAAATGTTCAGTAATTTGTAAATATGGTATTCAAGTCGACGAAAGAATTCTTAGAATCTCTAGAGATCTTGGCTTTGCCAATTTAGGAAGACATTTTTGTTTCTTTCCTTAATATCATCAAGAATACGGCGTGAGACATTGATCGACACAATTAATTAACATCATTCTAAACTTCACCTTAATTATATAAACGCAGTGGTCTCACTGCATCTATTATTGTACATGTCGTTATTCACCATTCACCAATAATGTTACAACGTGAAGCAAAGTTTTGGATATTTTAACATTCAGCGATAGAATTGTAATGTCCTTTGAAGGTCTTAACTACAAGATTCTGATAAAAACTGTCTCTGAAAAAGTAGACAAAACTGGTCATATATGTGTCATTTGGATAAGGCATGTTTTTTGTTTAATTTTTTGAGTGTTTGAATGGTCTATTAGATATTAACATATTGTCAAGAAGCTGCGGGACAAAAAATAATAATATATGAACATATACACGAGAGAAACACGTTATGTTAATGACATACCCATTCATTCTTTCCTTAAAATCTACAATTATTAAACAAATAGATACTTTGTTCTCCTTATGTTACATGAGTCATATGTTTAGATTAAATAATATTTTTTTCACAGAAATGTATATTTTAAAATGAGGGGTGTGTCATTTTGCTTTGAATATTGTGCTTGAGTGAAAGAAGTTGTTCTTGGCGGTTGTCATGATGCGGTTCGTAGGAAACACCGTAAAAACGTGTTAGTATATAAAAGAATGATGGCAATATTAGAAAGATATTTTCAATAATTTTTCATTTATATTAGGTTTATTTACACACATAATGTGTCGTACAAGATGGTAGGCGTTGATGTTCCTTATATTCGAGGGTATTATCCCTTAATCAGAGGAGGAAATTAATAGAAACTCTACACAACAGTTTTGCGAGGATTTCTTCTGTTTTAATATTTATTTATTGTTTATTTTCGGAGGTCAGTCAAATCTATTTTCATTATACGAATATTGATAGATATTTAGCGTAGGAATTATTGTAGCCTTTTTTATGTATATAGATGCTTTTTTGCGTATTACGATTAAAGTGTACTTATGAGTGTAAACGACTGCTGTATCAGTTGCATGTAATATCCGTTTTGGCGGGCACAAAAGTGTCTAAAGGATGTTACTCTACCTATGTTTGGATTATTTGTCCTGCAAAAGTGTATACGTCAATATGTATACGTGTACATGCCTACGTGTACATACACACATGCAGGTATACGTAGATGCGTTCATGCGCATGCACATATTTATACACGTACACATCGAAATCGGAGAAATCGTCATTTTTTTATTACCTGTTTAAGTTAATGACGCTCTCTCTGCAGTGTACCGAAAGTTTCCTATGTCTTTCCATAGCAGTAGTGTATTGTATTGTCAAATCTACTGCTGATTTTATAAAACTATTTGTAACCAATGGCTTGACTGAAAATTTACCATGCATGTTTAAAGTGTTATGTTTCGAATAGGTTCTAAACAGAACAAATTATTCAAACAGGACTATGTCTTATAAAAGAATGCACAGTTAATTTGACATATCGGTCCTATTTGTTTGTGCAGAAATATAATTTCTTCAATGTAATTTTGATGTTAGACTTCCTTCCTTAATTGGAATTTCTGATTATCGTATTTCGATAATTATAAGGCGCATTCCGATAAAAATAATCCTACATACGGACACCCCGAGAAAAATAAAGTACCTTAAAAATCGGGCAAGACGTTTCCGAATCATAGGGGGCGAATTAGCAGACATACACAACATCCATTTTATTTTATGAGAGAAAATATAATTATATATGTATATATATATAAGCATATATATATAATTATTATATATATAATTATATATACACACACACGCACACACACACACACACACACGCACATATATATATATATATATATATATATACATATATATATACATATATATATATATATACTTCAGTCTTGACAGACTACGGAAACCCACTCTTATTGTTCCGTTGAGTAAAATGTTTTGACAAGAAATGCGCAATCTATTTTCGTAATTTAGTGAAAAGTGAAAGGACAGGACGATTGCAAACAATGCTGAGATAAACGAACAGCACATAGAGCGCCTAGAAATCCCAAATGGTCACTCATCTAGTACTAGCCTAGAATGACTTCGCTGATCTGAGGAGAACCGGTGTGTCAACATGATTATGCTATATATATATATATATATATATATATATATATATATATATATATATATATATATATATATTATATATATATATATATATGTGTGTGTGTGTGTGTGTGTGTGTGTGTGTGTGATTGTGATTTACTCTGTGTCTATTATGTATTGATTTTTCACTTTCTTTAAATAAGCTTTTGAGGATCAAAAGATGTTACTTGGGACGAATATTTTATTTCATATGAGAAACATAGCAAGTTCAATGAACATTTTCTCTGACTCATAACACATCGAATTAGTAAATCAGTGTCACTTAAGCTTAAAAAATGTGGATAATTTAAAATCGTATATTATAATGTGAATTCAACATTTGTGCCACGCTATGTAATACAATTCTACTTTTTTTAGTATTACTCACTACGTTTGTTAAGGTAACCGCCGGGCAACGCCGAATAAAGTGTATCTATCTATCTATCTTTCAAATTATCCATCTGTGTTGCGAAGTTAATAACAAAGATTGAATTGTGGGTAAAATAAATTGAGGGTAAATGGGTCATGTTTTGACACGTATCAAACTTGGTTGATCAGTTAATTTCGACCGGAAGTATCCGAATGGAAACCGGACGTGACGGGTCAGGTGTCCCGGTTTGAATAAGCTTTATTAAGTTTATTGAGTTAGGCTGGTAAAGTCACGGAAGTAAGATGGGTTAAAAATATCTTCCTAAAAGTGAGCGACGGTCTCCAAATAGTTACAGAAAAACACAAGTCCGAGATCGTCGACGACATTCCTAGCATTCAAATAAACCAATATATAAATAAAACGTACATCTCATTGTGTTTATTGCATGCATGCTTTTTATAGCAACCCGTCTTCCAAAGAGGTGTGCGAATGCCCCATGTCGCGGCCTAAAATACAGAAGGCTATGTAGCAACAGGAATATCGTTATAAATTTACTGTGGATTATATATTTTACACACACGCATCAACAAACACTAGACTATTGTGTTGTTGATGGTTTTCATTTTGGGGAAGAAAGAAGAAATAAAAGAGGATAAGGAAATAAAAAAAAATAATTGAATTCAAGCGAATTAAGTTGGACCGTGAAAATATTTTATTTTGTTTGAACTGAGTTATATTGTTGCATTTTTCTGGAAAGAACTGTGAAAAAAATAATTGTTTTGTTTTCCAGATTTGACCCGAACTACGCAGTACATTTAATGTGTGTTTTGTGATTCATGGACATCAAGTAACGTTACATTTTGTTGACGTGAAAATTGTGGTCCGATTTTAACAGAACTGTTTTTTTTTTTGCATTGTTTGATGTCCAAAGAGCGGTAACTGAAATGTAACTTTGTGAAATAATTGTATTTTAAATGTGTTGTTGAAGGGAATCACTTTTCATCTGAATGACAGTATGTGATTATTTAACCATTTTGTACTTTTTTATTGTTGTTTTGCATTGTGTCGTGTCGCAGACTGAAGTGAGTCGAATGAACCTTGGCTCGTAGCGTACTTCTTGTTAATAAAGAGTAATTATTTAAGAGAAAAGAAATAAAGTAACACTTAAGCAGATACTGAGAAAGGAAATAGACGAAAAAGAAAAACAAACAACAGACTACCGGATTATGAGAAGGGGCCAGCGAGTTTATTTTATGTTTAGGAAGGATCAGAGTTCAGTCGGTTTTATTTTCCACTTTTCATTATAGTGTTGCGAGTATTTTTTTCTTGTTGTTCTTCGTAGAATTTTTCTCCAAATAAGTGCAGATATGGATAAAATGCTGTCGTATTGTCATAAGGAAACTCCATTATCCTCTAAGGCTAATGTGCTCATAGAAAGCGCGTTATAGCTGTAACGGGATGATTGTCGTGATCATCGTATAACCTTAAAATACGAAATGGTGAGACACTTTCGGTCATCGGACGTTTGTAAAGGCTCGTTTCTATGGATCAAAGGTATCCCAGGACATGCATGAACAACCTCGCTAGTACTGCACCAATAAATGGGACCGACACGTGTGACGTTTGACCAATTGAGATGTTCCCATAGTGGGAATGGTATATCAAAATACCTGGTTACAGCCTTTAGAGTTGTATGAAAGGTGAGTTTCTTTGTTTTACTTGCTTCGACACGTCGGCAGGGAATGGAATTGCCTCCTGATTGCTCGCCACTACTTAAGGATCCGCTAGCCACCGTGGGATGGTGCGCATTTTTAGGTTAGTTAATGTGTGCGTCTGCCTCTGGCCGGATGGTCGTGTCACCCCATGGATCTGGTGTAGTCCAAGTGGACCTGTATGTTAAATGATATCGTGAAAATTAGTGCGTTGATCATCAGATATGTTGTAAGTAAAGGGTGTTTTCGGTTTTGCTCCCTAGAATTAGTATTTGGATGCAATGTCCATAATGATAGAGAGAGTAAATCCTGAGATGTTAACTTTATGTGATACCACCCCCGAAAGAAGATCTTGTCTGTAAAGCCAGCGTCGGTGACTTGTACGTGTAGATGAAACAAAAGGGCCGCGATTTGTGTAGTTTCGGTTGATTGCTGAGGATTTTATCGACCACGAGTAGTATCGACACGAGCGAAGGGCATCCTGTAATTGAAATTTCGTTTTATTAAGAAAGCATGAGGTGATATGTGACCTAGTCCTAGTTTCGACAATGCACAAGGATTAGATACACATGGCATTAGCTGTGGATTTGGTTTTAAAGTGGATTATGGTTTGACAGCTTTCTTTGCCAGCGAGGTAGGTATATTTAATTCCTCTTGATGTAAACGGAACAAAAAAGAAATTACATGTCTACGCCATACATTTTGATACAAAAGATTAGAAGAGATGTTAGGTGAACGCCTGGGAATACCGGGTAAGAGAAAGCATTTATTCAGTTATCTTTGTATTTAATTACTTATCTATCTATCGGTCTATTTAAGCATCTATATGTCAAGCGGATAAACAACAGAGATTGAATCGTGGGAAACAATAAACTGAGGGAGCATGCATTTGCAGAAAAGGGGCCAACGGGGCATGTTGTGAAATGTATCAAACTTGGTTGGCAGGTAAGTCTCATCCTGAAGACTCCCATTGAGGACTGGACGTGACATGTCAAGTGTTTCGGTTTAAATAAGCTGAGTTAATTTTAGTGAGTTGAGTACGAGAAGTATAGAAAGCAAGATGGGTTAAACAGGTCTCCCCGTAAGGGGACTATAATCCCGTAATAGATGCAGAGAAGCACCGTTATATGAGATCGTCGATTCCACGCCATTCTGCGGAAAACAAGGTGCCTGGGAGTTAAATAAACCAGTATATAAGAAACACACACATCGTTTTTTATGTCTTGCATACGTGCTTGTTAGAGCAAAACTCAGATTCCTAAGACGTTGGCGCATCCCTCAGCCAGCTACCGAAAGACAGAACACCACCGAGCAATAAGTATGTCATTATAAATCTACTGTGAATTAGGTGCAATACACACACGTACCCACGAACACTAGTCGAGTTACAGACCGTTTAGTACATAGACAATAAGGGATCTGGGATCTGAGGAGAATAATCCGTTTATTAAACTGTTAGCAACACGTATTTAGAAACGAACAAGAATAACATACAGAACAGTGTAAATTAGTCTTATTTCAACTAATTTGTATTAAAAATACATTGGCCACAATTTTAATAGAAATATTATTAAATTTATATTTGCGTTGTGTGTATGTTTTCTTTTCTGATTAGGATACTTGTTTTTCTGTCATCCCCCCAAAATAAATATTAATTTCATCAAAATATTTGTTGATTAAATATATTTATTATCCCCTGGAATTTCCACAGGCCATGCTTGTTATTATTAATTACTCACTAAGAGTATTCACGCAGGCCATCAAAGATTTTCCTTCTAGAATAACAGATTTTAATCTCTCTAGACTGAGTGACAACACGTCCCATCATATTTCCAGTACTCGCCACCTCTTTCCATAATTTTTGGAAAGTTGAACTATTGATTTCTCGTTGAAAGCGACTGTTAGTATTCACTAGTTCCGAATCTTCTTCACGCTCATTCAGTTGATGTTTCGCAATTAATTTTTCTCGTCGATCTTTCCATCCCTCCTAACTATTTACGGTTATTTGGTGTGGTGTTGCATAAGCTTACACTACATTTTTAGTGGAAGAAGCGCAGAAGTTAACTTACAGTTATACGGTTTCAGTTTTCATAATTCCATGTAGCATATATTTACTACTAGCGGGGGACACCCGGCATTGCGCGCTCGTAGAAAAACCAAAGGGGGATGTTGTCCTATCATAAAATCGGCTTTTAATTTAAAAAGAATGTGATAACGGCGGCAGGGGGCATCGGTTGGGTGCCATCAGCCAGAAGCGAAATCGAATGCAAACTTTTGTAAGTAAAAAAAAAGAAAAAATAGCATGAGTATTGAGAAACTATAGTTTATATTTAAAAAAATGAAATACCAATCAGTACGGTTGTCAGCGCAAAAAAATAGCCGCAGTAGCCATGTTTTAACCTGCAATGCTTGGAAGAAAAGGAAGTGAAAAAAGGAATGTTTAGCTGTCTGGCCTACGCGAGTTTTGACGTAACGAGGCGGGGTCGAAATAACATGTTTTATGCGTACGTCGATATTGCGAGGCGTGAATTACTTTGCAAAAATGTTGACGAAAAAATGACCCCTCCTTGTAAAAAACGGCACAGTTGAGGGTGAACCAAATTAATATTCTTGCTAGTTCCTGGATATTTGTCAGCCGAGAAACTGACCTTCAGATGATATTGATTATTTTTGTAATGTTCGCATGTGTGTAGCGGATATATGCACAAACACACAGACAACTTCGATTTATATAATAGAAGATTTACATCTGTACTAGCTTCTATATATCCTGCTTGCTCCTCTACATCCATCCATGGCCTTGAGCCGGTAAGGTACATAGGCCATCTACAACTTTGTAGATGGTTTTATAGCGACTGAGTTCTTTTTACCGGGTAAGTGTGCTGCCCCCACGCATAACCATCCCAGAAGGTACATACAGCACCTAACCTTCCCAAATGGTCACCCAGGCTCAACGTTGCTTTACTTCGGTTATCTGGCAAAAACCGGTGTGTCAACGTGAGTGTGCCGTACTGCTTGCTCCTCTAGCTTATATAGATACATTTCCAGATTCAATGTTTTTCCTCAAATTTTCAGCTGATTCAATTATTGTTATCTGTTGTATTTTCTCCGCCATTCTGCTTATTCCAATCCCTCACAACTTTTTTCTAAAAAGAACTTTTGGTATAGTTTCAATTGCACCTACTATTGTTAGTGTTATCTATTGTTAGTGTTACCCTGATTTTTTTCATCTTCTATATCTTTTTGCGCCTTGTAACTAGTGTCGTGTATTCGCTCTGCCATGTCATGATTTGTCTAACTTGTTAACTATTAAAGCAGCCCGTTTTCTTGCTTGGATGCATTTATCTACTTGTAAATCCATATCCAGTTATGGCTCTCAAATAGCCACAAGAAGAACATAACAACGGATAACAGTTTAAAACATGTATTACTTGAAAACAACGGAAAGGTTACGTACTGAAAGTGCTGGTAATTCAGCGAGCATCCTTCCCGCGATCGCCATGTTATATTTAATAAAGACGATGGATTAGTCCATTTTGAAGGTGGTTCCCCCATCAAACACCCATGTTTTTTTTTCTCCAGGTGTGAAATCAGTATCTCTGGAAGTGTAGGAAAAAGCAAGGGGTGTGTGTGCCCCCTTTTTCTGCCGGAGCGTCTTGGTTATGTCATGCCTTTTGGAGGTTCCACGTCAAAGCAGTCGTATACTGTATCAATTGCCACTCTGCCTTACTTCTTGATTCTTGGAGATGCGTTTTCTTATTTAATTCAGGTACCTCTTATCTTCGAATTTTTGACCCTGAATGATGTATGTCACATGGCCGACCCTTCGTAAGGTCGTGCCCTGTTCCCAAAAGGAAACGGTATTCTTACAATGCTTTAAATATACTTTACCCTGCGGTTAAACCATTTTTGGGCATTGTAAACGTTCTGTATTGTGTTATATGTCAGGGCAGCAGTTTATAAAATACTGATTTTATTCTCCCAGCAAACATGATTTTAACTGGTGACCCAACATCAGGTTTGTTTTTATTTTTTGTTATTCTATTGAGCGGCCGGGATTGCTGGAGGGCCTTTTCTGTCGGTGTGCTGCACGCCTGTTTTAACTCCCTTTTTAGCGTGTCGACGAAGCGTTCGACCTGGATGTTACTCCTGGGGTAGTACTGGGGAGTCGTAATATGCTTAAGTGGTACGTCTCGTAGAATTTTCTGAATTCTGCCAAGGTGAACTGGATAGCGTTATCACTCAGGTAGATCTTAGAAAAAAAACTTGCCGCCATTTAATTTCGTAAACACTTTTTTCCGGGCTGGGTACTGGATAATTAAAGTATTCTAACGAGCCGTTGCCTCCGGTCGAGAAGTCAGCGCAAACGCTGATTTCCCCAGACCATTTTTTTACGTAGACTGCTGGAGCAGCCCACTCACCATAATAGATTTTAGTCAGTATGTCGACGTTTCTCAATCTATCCAGTTCCTGATTTATCTTGTTCAGTGATGCGAACGAGACATTACGTTTTATTTTTAAACTCGGCTTGTATGCCCAGTTTCAGCTTAAAATCCGCGGCCATTTTTGGGCATCTCTCAAGACCAGGAGGAAATGCATTTGGAAATTCTTCTAAGGTTCTCAGTTGCCGATGGATGGATTCTGTTTTCTTTTGTTTTTTTTGTTTTTTTTTTTGGCAAAATATGGATATAGGAAGGAGCTACAGATGAAAGTAATCCATGCTCTCCGAACCGAACAGGTTCTCACTACTTTTTAATCCATACATTTGGAGTGTTTCGTTTTTCCCAGCAAACTGACGTTAATGACTAAGTCACCCTCAAAATTGATGTTTGTACCATTGACGGCTGTCGCCGTTCTGTTGGTTTTTTGCATAGCCGGTTTTCCTAATTTCTTCCACGTTTTTAAATTTATTATTGAAAGGTCCGACTCACTGTTTAACTGAAATTTAATAACCTTTCCGAGAATATTGACCGTTACGTATTTGCATATAGTTTCCTCTATGACGTCTATAGTTATTTTTTGACGTACACGGTTTTGTTCTGATTTTTCCTGCAGTGGCAGTGCGAGCATTTGTGTCCGATTTTATTACATATCAGGTATCTTTTTGTTAAGAAGGGGAAATCCCTGACCCAGTATTTATCACCACATCTGAAGCAAGGGCTCAGTGCTTTTTGTTTCTTCAGACTTTTGGGAGTAATTTCCTGTTTACCGCCTCAACAGTTTTTTTTTAAGTATTTAATTTTTATTTGCGATTCCTTTGAACCCACTTTCCTTTAAATTTATCGAAAAAATCTCCTCTTTAAAACCGTCAGAAGTAATTAGATATTGCTTAAAATAAGAACAGGCTTTCAGTTTGTGAGTATCATATGATTCTAAATATAATCCTGCCGTGTATACCATATCCGGGCCGTTCGAATCATTAGGAAGTAAAAGAGCACAGTGTTCAACTTTATAATAATTGACCCTTACGACAAATAAAATACAAATACAAAATTAAAAAAAGCAATAGTGTAGTAAATTTAGTTATTTCAACATTCCTTCAAGTTAATGTTTATAACAAATTTCGGTCACGATGAATAATTTGTTCCCGACCCAAATAACATACCTGATTATTGTTTTTACTGGCGAAGATATAACAAATGGTATTCAATTCAAGACACCCAAACCCTCCCCTGTTAGGAAAAGTTAACTCTGTGTAAAAATATCTTTATAAAGTCTTTTTAAAAATCCTCCAAATTAATACCGTATATATCTAACGTCTTAATGAAAATGTGACACAAGTTATGTGCTGCTAAGTGAAAGAATGATGCATTTTTCTTTGAAATATACGTTTGACAGAAATAAGGTCGACAGAAAATGTTGTATTACGGTGTACGCTTGTGGATGGGGGTTCGAACTTTTAGGGCTTGTGAAGAAAGTATTAAACAGAGACGGTGTGCTATAATGGAGCTTGGATTTTGGAAGGAAAATTCAAGGGATGTCGTATTTCTTTTACTTTGCAAAGGATATTTTTACTAACAATACTCAGTCAATTTTTGCAGTGTAAAGTTCGTTTTGTTTCGTAACTTCGTAAGGTTTTACCGCATCTTTTTCCGAGTTTTGACCTTGTGCAAACACAAGGCATTTGAAATTGTCTGCCGTTAATTCAGAGAACTTAAACTCATCATAATGTTTGTTCACTACTGATACGTAGGTTGAAAAGTCGTCATTATCGTCTTTGGTCACATTGAAACATCTCCATCCGTTATTCCGAGGAGAATAGCTCTTTTAAAAAATTTATCGTCTCATTGCACGATAAATCCGCGGTTTTCTGAAGCAAGATGTTGTCCATGAATTTTTCACGTTTAGCCGTTTCAAGTTTTTGTAGCAACAGTCTGGTCTTCTTCTGGTCAGACCAGTTATTGCAGTCGATATTGAAAGTCCCCATATCTCCTGAAATAAGCTGCAAATGATTTTTCATCTTCTTCGTATTTAAATTACATATTGCGGACCATATTGTATTTTGACGAAATGCTTAATTGCTTTCTGCGTGCGGGTTATTCTTGATGACTTCTACAAGTAATTCGTGTGTTCGTAATTGACGTTCGACCAACCTTTTTTGCCCTTCGGCCGACTGTTTTTGTAATTCCGTCTGTTGGTCCTCTGTACGTTGTTGGGGTTCTTCCAACTGTTTTGGAGCGTCGGCCGCCTGTTTTTGACATTTATTTTGTCGGTTCTCTGTACATTGTTCGATTCAATTTGGAGTTTACGCAGATGTACAAACGCTAATTGTAATTCGTCCAGTTTTTTTGCTTGGATTAAACAATTATAAAACGTTCGTTGTCTGGTTTGAAAAATGTTTAGTGTTTAGTTGGATTTAATAAAAAAGTTTTGATGATTGCTCTCAGGACAATAATACAAACAAAAAAACATTAATCTGGGGAAACAGTTCACTGTTAAACAAAAAAAAATAGTGTATATTTTCGTTTGGAGAAAAAAAATAAAACAATGATTTACTTTTAGTAGAGAAAAACAGCTACGAACTTTTCTTTTTCAAAGTAAATATTTACTTTTAAGTAGCGACAGATTTTTCTTTTTTACCCCAAACTCCTTTCTGTTCCGTACTTATCTGTTTTTTTTAAATTTCCGCGCATCCTTCAGTCGCAAGTGTTATGCTGCCCTCTTTCTTAGGCGTGATACACATTTTTGTCCAACGTCGTTAGTGTTTTCAGAATAATATTTTAGACTTGAGTATGTTTCTCGAATCCCATACCGTCAGTGTTTTGGGGAACACTGTTTTAGACGTAAATATTTTTCTCGAATCCAATATAGCCATAGTTATGGGTCGCAATAGCCATAAGAAGAACATAACAATGGATAACAGTTTAAAATAGGTATTACATGAAAACAACGGAAAGGTTAATAACAGAAGGTGTTAGTAATTCATCGGGCATGCGAAGATCGCTTTGAAATAAGACGACTTCCCGGGATCCCCATGCGTTATACTTAATATGGACGATGGATTAGTCAATTTTTAGGGTGGTTCCTCGACAACATATCCATAGGATTTTTATGATTTTCTTTTTAAAGGACTGCTGTCGGTTTGTGCTTGTACCATTTGTCAGCATGTTCAAGATGCATTGATTTGCATAATCCCTAGGGTACTGCTTGATCGGGTCTATTCTCATATTTTTTTAAAGCGAGATTGCGGCATTCGCTAATTATATAATTTATTCTTTATATAAAATCTGAATTCACTGTTTACTTCTGCTTTGTCGATACTTTACTCTGATATAATTGGTAATAATCACGGCATCTTATGTGCTATTTTTTAGAGATTAAGTGTTTATGGTTAGTTTGCCTAATGCCCATATGCTTTCCTTAGTCTCATCTTTTGTCATCCTTATGAATATCCATGTATCTGTTTCTTTCCCTTATTTTCTTTTGTCGTCTTATAGCTTGTATCTTATTTCCTGCCTTGCTCGTTTTTTACGATGTTTATTGTTGTAATAATCATTCTTTTAGTGAATTGTATTTTGTATTTTTTCTAATTGTTTTTTCGTTTTATTTACATAATTTTCAATACAAACCACTCCGCATTACCCGCCTTTCCTTTTCACATAGAGTCGATTAACATAATCTTTTGTTTGTAGTGAATTCTGCATAATAATGACATTTCTTTTCTAATAGTTAAGTGCCTCGGTTTTCCGTTGATCCAACCTATAAACACTTCCGGAGTATCTCATCAGTTGCACTGGCCTGTGTTTATATCGTTTAGTAGGCCTCTACCATATAGTTTACTTTCGATGAGTTTCTTATCCTTCTGCAGTATTCTTTTCCAATTTTATATTTCACTTCTATTGCTTAATAGGGTCTGCTTCAAGGATTCCCAGATATCCGTAGCTTCAAGTTCATCTAGTGCTCTCATAACCGTTATGCCGAGTATTTCAATGCCTATTGTTGTTTCCCTTTTCTATAATCAGTAGTGGACATTTTTCCTATTACGAATTCAATCTGGATATCCTGGCTGAAGATTACGGTTGTGTTTATTTACGTCTCTAGTTCATTTTCGTTTCCTTCTGCGAACAGTATAACGTCGTCTATGGACACTGTGTTTCACTCATTTATATGGATTTGTAAACTTGTTTCCAGCTTAGAACGTACTTAGTACATTATTAAAGGGCGCCATAGCTATGATGAAGATTATTATTATTATTATTATTATTATTATTATTATTATTATTATAATTTTTATTGTTATTGTTATTGTTATTATTATAAGTTTAACGTCATAGACATAAAGGCAAAGAAAAATTTGCAATGTTTGGTATATTGCCCATTGGAGGTAGTTTAACTAGGTTGTATCAGAAGAGGAATGTAGGTGAGAGATGATAGCTAAGTTTTAGAGACTGTGTTCAAACTTAGCAGACGTCGTTGAAAGAGTGCATTGTTAGAAGGGAGGGAAGGAGAGGATGCTCAATGTTGTGTCTAATAGAGCTGAGATTAGATGGGACCAAAGCTGATTATTTATTTGTAATAGGATGCATAGAAAGATGTAGCAGATAAATCTGATAAAAAATACGAGGTATCTAGCTAAGAGAAATAAAAGCATGTTTGTGCAGCACAGGAGCAAGCACTAGCAACATGACCGTTCAAGAAATTGTTTCAACGAGAGGATTTTACTGGATGTGTGGAAGTAGTTTCTGAGTCACTTGCGCATCTTGCAGAATAGTGTAATGTATTGGCTCACAGAGTGTACCAAGGAAGGCTCGACTGCATAGGGCTTGGGATATACTGCAAAGTATGAAAGGAGTATGGGGAAAAGTGTGGTGGGAATTCCTTTGAAAAAGGGAGAGCAAGTGAAGGTGGCAATACCGTGGTATATTAGGGGAAAAGTCTTTTGTCAACGAAGAAATTATAACATAATTGTCATGATTTGCTAGTCATTGCTAGTCATTAGCTAGGTATAAATGTGATTCAATATGATTGAGGAGAAGAACGAGAAATATTGTTTGTTGGCATTGGTGATAAGATGCAAGCATGCATGCAGCGGACGTGTTTTAACAGCGTCGATGTATGTACGGAGTTAAACCCAATTCGTTTCGCTTGAAGTTGGTAAACAATGTGAAGTATCAAATCATTAGAAAGACAAATACAAAATGACTACCTATTTCTAATGTGTTTCGCGGCTTCTATACCTCTGCTATTGTAGATAAAACCTTCGGAAGATAATTGATGTTTGAAGCTCCTGGTTTGATACATGCATCATTACGCCCGATTAAATCATATATACTTCGTTTAAATCACGTTCATATATTGAATAAATTAATACTAACATTTTAGATAATTTATAAATAGATTAAGATTGTAATATTGTTCCACAATTATATCTAATGAATAAGTCCTAGGGACTGTTGAGTATAAGCATAAACTTTTAAATGTAAGTTAATTTTTCTGAAATTATATAATATAGCCGAATAATTTTTTCACAGAGCTGCCATCCCTGCAGTAGAACAATATTATTTTAGAGCATGCTCTTTATAGTCTATACAGCGGAGAGAAAAGAACAAAATATAGAACGAGAACGATAGGGGGGGGCGTATCAGTTCAATTTGCTCGTCTTCTAATTTATCTATAAGATGCGTTTGCATTCATGAATTGTCATGGTATTTTTTCGATCGATTTCTATCTCTAATTTTCCAGTTTCGTTCTCTTAATGCGTTCTATAATCCTTCAAGTGTCTCAAGACATCATTTTGTCACGTTCAACATATTATGGAGTAATGACGTCAGCTTTATGCAAAACTAGGTCACTCTGACCTTATGTATAGATCCAGGAATCCTTACATTAATCCAATATAGGATCAGAAGTATTAAGCGATACTCAGAACACTTATTCATTTATGAAAGATTTCGAACCAAACCACCTCCTATTACGTTTTATCGGGTCAAAAAACATGTATTGCTCATTTTAACTTATTTTTTCTCTTTCTCTCTCTCTCTCTCTCTCTCTCTCTCTCTCTCTATATATATATATATGTATATATATATGTATATATATATAGAGAGAGAGAGAGATAGATAGATAGATAGATAGATATTCGGAAGAAAGAAAGGATCGACCAAACACGTCTATTTTATTTAATGATATATACATATATATATATATATATATATATATATATATATATATATATATATATATATATATATATATAGACATATATAATTGAGAAGAAAGTTCTTGCGGAATTCCTTATTTTTATTGAAAATGATATATTTTCAAGTGATTTATTATCATGCCTTTATCTTGTATATGATTTTAAAGAGCGTTTACTGATTTAGCTAATCGTTTTAATTACTATAGGTTTAACACATTTATGTCCTCTTGTCTAAATATTTAATGAATGGAAAAAGGGAATTGGCCCAATTTTCTTTTTTGCTCTTAAACTAGGCCGAAAAACTGCTGGATAAGCTCGCGATATAACCGAAACGTTTATCGATGGAAGTACACATGAACGCAGAGCACAATTGTTGTTTAAGAACTTTGGTAGCAGCGAGGAATGTTCTGAAGTTGATGCGCATAGTGGTCGGCTATTAAATGTTGACAACAATCAAATAAGACTCATATGTAGCAGCCAAAGATAGAAAACGAACATTAAATGTTAAAACGTATGCTACGTTTATTGCTTATACCCGTCACATTTCTATATTAAACTAAATATTAACACTGATCATCTTTGAACCGCTAACTTAAATCGAATTTCTCATCGATAATCGAAAAAATTGATTAACTAAGGAAGTCCGATCTGGCAAGATATTGCACTTTTATACAACCTAACATCACAAGTGAATTTGAAAAGTTTTATCCCCCACAAACAGAAAGTCTTAGCGTATAAAATAAAATTAAGATCTATTTGTAAGACAAACGCATTCCAACTGAATGCATCTTTTCAGAGCACAATTGTACCATGATACTCTAATTTTGTAAGTTTAAGTTTGACCTAACTGATTCTATAAAATAATTTCATAAAATAAACAGTTGGTTCTTTGAAAAGTTGGGGGCACATTCGAAACGAATGTTTCTGCTTAGAGGACAACTGGACCATGGCACTTAACTTTTGCATTTTGAACTTTAAGTGGAGCTATTATTTACGGATAATTTTAGAAAACAGTATACCCCCTATAATGCGATGTAAACTACAATATAATGTGGCTTAACTTACTGCGAAGAGGCATGTTAAGCTCCCCCCCCCCGATTTCTTAAGGGGTAAACTCACTAACTAAAGCAAGACATCGGCCAATTTAATTGAAATGGGCGATTTCGTCGAATTCGATGACAATAAAAATATGGGAGAGTAGAACAATTGTTGATATTCATTCAATTGCGGATAACGTAGGTTCTCCCGGCTAGTATATTAATATATGAATGATTTACAATGCGATGTCTATATATAAAAAACGGTACGTAAACCTACCCATGTGAAAACTACAATATCCCCCTAAAATACTTCCTTTTTTATTCTAATTTCAAATCCCGGTCCCATGGAAACGATGAATCTGGCAGACTAACACCTATCAAGAGATTTTACAAATTCAGATTCTTTTGTTTTCTCCTTTCATCCAGATATAATGCAGATGTTTAACAGCATTATGGAAATACATATCTTCGTGAATTATTCAGTACATTTGTCATTGGTCCATTAACACTCAGTAGGTTTTTTTACAGAATTATTTATGGATTAGCTATTATTAGAATGTAATAAAATGTACAGTACATGTAAATTAATCCTTTTTCTTTCCAAAATTTGAAATTTCTTTGTTTTCGTTACTCATCGGCCAACGAAGGCGCTAAAAGACGGACTTGTTTATTGATAATTTTAATTACTCTATTGAAATACTCCATCATTTTTAAGCAATACGGACCAATAGCATCACACTTACAGTTACCAAAACACAGAAAGTGTGATTAATATACTGATGTACGAATCGAACCAATTATTTCGATAATAATATTGTAACTTATTAACAAAGCAGAAGGCACTGTTGCTTACCTTATGTTGTCCTTTAGTTCTCACATTCGATAGATATGATTTCTGGCATAAGGGAAATGATTGATGTTTCCGAGTCAAAATCTATTCATTGAAACTTAATTGTTTGCTAGTTTTTGTTTTACCTTGAATTACTTATCGATTAATTGTTTCCCGTGGGTGCTCATTATCAGGATTAAACCTTCGCCAAGGCCACGTGTCTCTTGCTGTATGGTTTGGATAACTCAATTATCTAGAAGTAAATAAAGATATATTATCACGCTCACGTCCCTCTACTTTTTTCTGCACGTTTTGACTAGATTACCATATCCAAAATTAAAGCAAATTAAAATGCGAAAAAATAATTATAATAATCTTACCAATGAAAGATATTAGATTGAAATGATCAGAAGCAGAAAAAAAGTTAACTTGCCCACGACCACATAAGCGATAGGCATTAATCCAATTATTTCCTAATTAAATAAACATACGATTTACGTAAATATAATCGTGTAAATAAAGATCATACACAGTTTTATTGATGTTGAATGTTTTAATGCTTAGTTTTTTTCATGTGAGTTAACAATTTTATACTTAGTATTTTATTATTTCTCTCCCTCTGTTTGTTCTCTCGCTCTCTCTTTATATCAATATATATAGCTATACATATCCATAGCTATATATATATATATATATATATATATGCATACACACATCTATATATATATATATATATATATATATATATATATATATATATGAAAATGTATAAAAAAAGAATACGAAAAGCATAGAATCTTATACCTTTCCATTATTCGTTTTCTATCGTTGACGTGAAGGAATACAAAATAATATTATGAAAACATTTTTTTGAACTATTTTACAAGTATATAATTTTCGACCGATCATTCAGGCTTCATCAGTGTAGTGAAAGTGATGAGCATACACAGGGAAAAAGGGAAAGGAAAAAGAATGAGGAGGTGGAGGAGGTATAGCCAATGAGAAGGTTGCAGGTCAATTTTAAATATATATATATATATATATATATATATATATATATATATATATATATATATATATACATATAAGTACGCACATACACCCATCATGCACACAGTGCATATACACATATACAAGAAAAAATTAAAAATTAAACAGTAAATAAAAATGAATAAACGTGCCTTTCACTGTCCAATATTTTGAATTCCAACAATATTATTTATTCCAAGAGAGAACAAAAATTCAAAGGATATAAGACGTTATTAGGAGAGACGCTATGATATTCATTTGTAAATCAACGGCTATTTCTCTTCGAAAAAAGAACGAAACCGTCGTTTCCAAATAAAACTGTTTTAAGAAAGAAATGAACCCCTCCTTTTTATTTATTTATATTTTAATATATACATACACATATGCATACAAACAAACACTCACATGTACCAATAAATAGTGTATATGCATATATACACACACATAAACGCATACATATATACATATACAAACAAATAAACATGCACCTACGTAAATGTTTGCGCATATACTTCCACGTAGAGACAGCTACACACACACACACACACCCCACACACACACACATATATATATATATATATATATATATATATATATATATATATATATATAGGATTGATATGCAGTTTGCTTGAAGCATTGTGTGGGATAGGTATGTAAAAGAGATTTAGAAGGCTGTCACAATGCGAGGAATGAATTATAGTCGCTGTTGGTAAGAGGAGACGAGAACAAGTGGTGAATTACAAATCAATAAGTACACACATATATATATATATCATTATTATTTTTTATTTATTTATTTTTTATATATATACTTATTCAGTGGTATTGTAAAATGTATTACTTGCATTCATGCGACGTATTCCATTATTAATTTCGGAAAAGTTTTCCCTTTCCAAATGCTTTGAATCGACCTGTTACGCACACCATTTGAAAAGGGAAAAATTTTCCGAAATTAATAATGGAATACGTCGCATGAATGCAAGTAAGGCATTTTACCATATAACTGAATAAGTATATATATAAAAAAAATATAAAAATAATAAAATATATATGTGTATATATATATATATATGTGTGTGTGTGTGTGTACTTATTGATTTGTAATTCACCACTTGTTCTCGTCTCCTCTTACCAGCAGCGACTATAATTCATTCCTCGCATTGTGACATCCTTCTAAATCACTTTTACACACACACACACCCACACACACCCACACACACACACACACACACACACATATATATATATATATATATATATATATATATATATATATATATATATACTAACTGGCCGCCAGGCGTAACCCGCTCGTACAATACGCATAGACATGATATTTTCATTGATGCAGATTGCGTAAGTATTATAATAGAACCAATAATCTATTGATTATTATATAGTACTATGGATAATTTTCCCGGTAGACTAATTTAAACAAAACAATTAAAAAAAATAGCAATGATAATATCGTTCATCAAATCTCATCTGCGTTTGTTTACAATAACACATCAGCTGATATTTAAAACACTTTGTAAGTATGGGCGCTAATTCTGGTTGAAGCGTTTTGAGAACTTTAATTGGAATGCCGTCAGGGCCAGTTGCTGTACTTGAATAAAGTCCTAAAAGCGGCTTTACTCTTAGTACATTTATTACGTTGGAAGGAATGGAAAAATTATTTCGGTGTGCAATGGTTGCTGTTAGGTTTTTGCTGGAACAGTTTCGAGGGTATGAAACGATCTATACCTAAAATTAACCATTTCACCGTCTCTGATACTAAAGAAAACACATCCTGCATTGAGCGCAGATATAGATCTGGTTAAATATGTGGAAGATATCCCAGTCAGTCCTAGAGTATCGATATACTGTACGATGGAGAGGTACGTCTGAGGACCTATTAAATTTTGTTTTATCTTAACTGATACATAATAGTAGTTGTAAGATCCCAGTGGGGACAGAACGGAAGAAGCACATAGCTTAGGGCACATTGTGAGAAAACCGTCTAGGACGCTTGCATAGTTGTTACATTTGGGTTGATGCGTCTGCTACTAGTCTCTCACTCCTAGACGGAATTCAAAAAGGAGTTGTTAAACTGACAGACCCTGAACGGTCTGATAAGCTTACACCTTTGCCCACCGAGAAAATGTTGAAACCCTGTTTTACAAGTATTTTAATGCCTGTTTTACAAGTATTTTAATGCCTGTTTTACAAGTATTTTAATGGAGGATACTCCAACTAAATACTATTTATACCAACGATTTAAATACCTCCGACGAACCCAACAAGCATCAGAATTTCACCCCTATAGACTAGTGATCCCTAGATGTAAGAAAGACTTCTATTCTAATAGTTTAACCCAGATCTGCTAGACCTTTGAAGTCCCCTCCCGGTTTCAGCTTCTTCAGGTCTACTGACATGAAGATGTTCAAGTGTAATGTGAACAGACATATTGCTGCTTTATTCCCTACATAGTATCTATGCAGCTAGTGTCCCTGATAGTAGAGCCTTACATCAAAGTGGCAATTTTGCTTGTTTGGGATGAAAATGTTATATAAAAAAGTAAAGTTCTACGTCTCAGACTCTTGTCCATAATGTCTTCACTACAGGTAATATAACAATCTGTGTCGGGGATTTTGTTACGTATCATTCTGTATATAAAATTTTGGTTGCAGAAATTCCTCTCTGCACTAAATCGCCGTAGGTTTTTATAACAGACTCCACATACAAATGTATTATGTCTAAACGTTCAACCCACGTCTTATGTAACTTTGTTATGTCGTTATATGCACATTTATTCGTTATAGTTAAATCCAATATTTCCTCCTAGCAGAGGTATTATCAGTGTCGCCAGATCTACAAAGAAAAAAGTTATATTTTTATCTCTGATGATCAAGTTCTACCACCGCTACCACTATACATCGTCTACTATTCTTCATTTTCCTACGACATTCGTATTTCACCGCTGTTTACTGCTTATGACATAGACTAAACATAATCTTCCCTTCTCCGTATACATAATTACTAATGCCTCCCGAGCAATCCTCCGCCTATTCCTATTGGCTGAGCTCGGAAAATTTCATTATTTTGAGAATCCCATTCTTGCTTATATTAATGAACCATTTACAATATGGAAATATGGCTACACTATACGCACCTTTCATAATATTAGTACGATATCAGTTCTTGGTTGACAAATATTTAACCGAGAAAAATATTTATTACTATCTACTACATACATATGGACCGCATTATACGTTTTTTTTTTCTTAGATTTTTCCCCCACCGGTTGTACGATGCTCTCTCTCTCTCGCTCTCTCTCTCTCTCTCTTCGTATATTTTGCTGAAGATAATGTCGGTTTTCTTCTTTTGGGTTCGAAAACAAACTGCATTGCAGGAACACAGATAACGCACGCGCGGGCGTGTTTTTGTGTATATATTTATACAATCGCGCATGCGTGTGTGTATACATATACATACATATAGATACACAGGAACGTCCCGTGCTCGTGCGCGCACTGACACATACACATACGCGTGTGCGCGCATGCTCACTCAAATATGCACACACTAAAACACACGCGCACATACACACGCAGAAACAAGCAAATTAATACAAACACAAACACATTTTTATTGGCAGATTAATTAAAAAAACACGGCACTTGATTCGATTAAAAAACGATGTTTTCCATATTCTCTACATTAAAAAACGGTGTTTTACACATTCTCTTAAAAAAAAAGAAATGCTTATTAACTTTATATTTCGTACGGTGAATTGGGTTAATTTTACACTACCGCATTACCTTACCTGAACAGGGGGCCAGAAAACGGATGTTCATTATACGTAGAAATTTTACGGTTTCTTATAAAAAAAGAAAATGTTTTTAATTTTGCATGTTTTCTTTTATTTATTTAATTTATCCCCAAATTATCTGAGCTTCCTTCAAATACAAACATCTAATATTTGTGGGGGGCAGTCAATGTGTGTGTGCTCAGTTAACGTTAAATTTATTTCATTATACCTGATCAACCACAATAAAATTAGGTGGCCATTCCAACTACAACCGCCCCCAAAAAAGTTTCTGATAATTAAAAAAAATCCCGATTAACTATGCTTTAATTTGAACGTAAATTACATTGGCTACAGAAGTTGTGTGTTTACTATATTTGCTAGACTTCACACACGTTTATGTTACGTTTTATATATTTATCTTGGTTTTACTACGTGGAGGGTTAATTTCTTCATTAACGCCACCTCCACATTTACGCATTCCCTTACTTGCTTTTTTTTATATTTCCGCCACAGACCCCACGGCTTTCACTATCCGCAATTGGCCAGGGACGACAGTGACCACCAATAACAACCTTAGTTAATTTGTTTTAGGAGTGGGATCATTCCACCGGGCAACGCCGCTTAACGGGTCAAACTATTTTTTCTATAAATATTTTCGTTTACTTAAATTAAGTCTATCAATAAACATCAAGTAAACGTTCTTGAGTACTATGAAATGTCCATATTTTTCACTTAAATAACTTTTTGCTTTGATAACATTTCTTCTAGTATTCTACTGTTACCAATCACAATAATCGACTATGGTAATACGTTCTAGTGTTTTCTCGTACACTAACAATATGACAACACTAGTTTAGTCCCTTTTATTCAAAGGCAATAAGCGTAATAAAGAAACCGGCATTTAATGTATTCTCTGTTCTTTCCCTTGGATTATCTATAAGATTTGTGGAGCCAGATACTGATAATTTTACTATTCCAGATAAAGCTCGGATGGGTATCTCACAAGTAACTCGGTCAACATAGCCTAGATCCCAGCGTGAAAGATATGGAAGTGATTGGAAACTTGCAAAATGAGATAAACAAAATCATTTACTTTTTTATCTTCGTTTTTCACTTCAAATAAAAAAAAACTGATATTTGTCTTCCACATACATCGTTTATGTGTATGTCACAGTAATACAAACGCGAAGAATTGTATCATGCGGAAGTTGCAGATGAAGACACGGCAAGAAGTTAAATATTACATTCAGCTGAATGCAGCATGCGGAGCTTCAACATAATCCTTAACATATTATCTCGTGTCAGTGGGATAGTCATCGCAGGGGATCTTGATAATTCATACGTTTTACATGTAGTAATACAAAAGCGTGATTGCGTGTTTCGTTTGAAATTATAACTCTGTTAAGCTGATACATTGTCATCACGCAAGCTAAAATAGTTTCCCTTGTGAATGACAACTGATTGTTTGTTGTATATAATTTGTTACGTGATGAAGGACAAGAAAAACAGTTGTTCAAAGCACAGGCATGAAAAATAATGAGACAGGATGACTCCTGCATACAGACGTACATATAGGAAATTTAAATAAATATAATACCCCTACATACGCACAAACACACTTAAACGCATATATATATATATATATATATATATATATATACATACATATGTATGTGTGTGTGTGTGTATACATATATATATATATATATATACATATATATATATATACATATATATATATATGTGTATATATATATATATATATATACATACATATGTATGTGTGTGTGTGTGTATACATGCATAATATAATTTAATATATATGTAATGTATATATATATATATATATATATATATATATATATATATATATAGGGTGTCCGTAAAGTTACTATACTGCTTGCGTGGCATGCTTGATTAAATAAACCTGTAAAAAGAATAAATATTAACTATTAATACAAATATAATACTGTAAAGAAAAAAAAAGCATTGGAAATGCAAAAGGATATAGGGATGGTATGCCAAAAAGTATACAAACAAGATAGCTATGAATGGCTAGGCACATGGAAATAGAATTGCATCCAAAGTATACCCCTATAGCTTTTTACAACCGTAATGATGGCAGGGAATGAAGATTGGAGAAAAGCTATAGGGCTATACTTTGGATGCAATTCTATTTCCATGTGCCTAGCCATTCATAGCTATCTTGTTTGTATACTTTTTGGCATACCATCCCTATATCCTTTTGCATTTCCAATGCTGTTTTATTCTTGTTAATTTGTATTTTTACTTACAGTCTTATTTTTAAACTTACATTCATGATAGTATTGTCTTTTTTAGGAGGCGGCTCATTGCCGCCTCAATTAGTAGCAGGTCGCTTCCTGCTGGGTTTTAGGTCTTTGGTTTTGGGTCTTAGGAGTTGCCTCTTGGTCCTCCATCGGCGCTATATTACATAGAGAGTGTTACCGCCTCTCTGATAAAACAGTTAGAGTATTATAAAGTTCTAAAATGTTCATACCTTCACTATTAAATTTTTCTTGGTTCATTATTTGGTGTTTTGGCAAAGATTTGGCAGTTTTTGATATTTATATTTATAATAGTTTGTGCATGAGGCAGCTTTTTTCCCCTTGGGATCCCTGTTATACCGTGCTTTTGAGTCAGCACGTGAGGCAGCCTTCTTTTTTTCTGGTTCTTTGTTATAAAGAGCACGTGAGATAGCCTTCTTTTTTTCTGCTTCTTTGTTATAAAGAGCACGGGAGGCAGCCTTCTTTTTTCTCCCCAGAATCCCTGTTATACCGTGCTTTTGAGTCAGCACGTGAGGCAGCCTTCTTTTTTTCTGGTTCTTTGTCATAAAGAGCACGTGAGGCAGTTTTTCCCCTCGGGATCCCTGTTATACCGTGCTTTTGAGTCATCAGGTTAGGCAGCCTTCTTTGCCTCAGGATTTGCATGATACTTAATTTTTATTATTTCAGCATTTTTCTGATAGTATTCTTTTTTCTCAGATAATACCTTGACTTTGTTTTTTTTCATAGTCTATATTTCTCTGAGCTTTTTTACTACGTGCTGACTTTGGCATTTTTTATTAAATGTAAACATATAACACTTATGTGTATCTTACTATAATATCACTTATCTCATAGCAAGACAACTCTCGTCGAATTGAGATACTACCCCGTCACCAATAGTTAAAGTGTGGAACGGTATATATACCAATAGTGCAGTTGTTATCTTTATATGAAGTCCTAATCAGTGACAGTGTGAGGTTACTTGGTTAATTTATTGTAGTTTATTTTAGAAAACTTACTTGTTTTTATTAGTAGATTGTGTATAGTAGCCACAATATCTAGTTATTTTTGTGGCTAGGGCTTGGATTTTGATTCTTTTGGGTCAGCTTCCAGTGAGTTCTTAGAAGATGACTTTCTTGCAGTTTCTTTTGCGGTTAATTTAACTTATTTCCATTGGCGTTTGGTGAGTTCTTAGAAGAACTGGTCTGATCTACTTTTCTTAGCGAGCGAAGAGATTCAGCTGCATTTAACAAGGGTTGCTATAGTGTATTTTTGCGCATGCGTGAGAATTTCAAGTTTCCTCCTTATTTTTCAATAGTTTGACAGTAGTCATGTGTCTTTCTGCTAAGAGCGACAGACGTAAGTGTTAGCCGTGATCGTCTAGAGGTTAGGACCCCACGTTGTGGCCGTGCTAACCTAGGTTCGAATCCTGGTCACAGCATTGACATTTTGTACATATTTTACAGTCCAAAATCTGAAGAATTATTTGTTTTTATAACATTGTTTTTTGACGTCGTACTTCCTGATAGGTTACTCTTATAACAATTGTGATCAACTGAGATAAAGATTTCGTGGTTTCATTAACGCTGGTGGGTTACTGTTTAAAGAAACAACCTTAACGTTCACCTCAAATATTCAGCGTCCAAGAAATATAGGCCACTGGCAAACTGGAACGTCTGTGAGCACCCGGTGTATTATTTGGAGCTGTCCCTTTTGAGAGAAGTTTCGTGTTCGAAGTGGTCTGTCTACATTGGGTATATAGTGTTTAAAACTTGTTATTACACGTAATCTTATATAATTATGGAGGTAGCTAAAAAGCGATGGGTCACTGCACTTCTCCGTGTAAAGAGCAGTCGATTGATGCTTGAACTGTTGTCAGAGACCGTTCGTACACCGAGATACATCGTCTCAAAAGAAAGAAGAAAGCAGAAGAAGAAAGAAGAAAGAAGAACAATTGGCCATTTTTGTACCCTTTTTTTGCTCTGTTTTGACATTTTAACCGACGTTCTGACACTCGCTGGATTCATAAGACGCTTCTCTGTAAGAATATGTGCTTTTTGAAACTTATAAGTTGATTTTAGTTGAGATTTGGATAGTTTTGTTTTGTAGGCGTATATAGGTGTGTATTGGCTATCCCTATATAGAGAGTGCTACCGCCTCTCTGATAGTAACTTTACGGACACCCTGGGGTGTTCAAAAACTAATTCCTTCTATTTTTATTCCCCCCTCTCTCTCTCCCCTCTCTCTCTCTCTCTCTCTGTATATATATATATATATATATATATATGTATATATATATATATGTATATATATATATATATGTATATATATATATACACACTTAATTATTTTATATATATATTATATTATATGCATACATATACATGTATACCCTTATGAACATAAAGAGGCGGAGACGAGGATATAAGGACAGAAAGAAAAAGATAGTAAATTAACTGGCTTTATCCAAATAGGCTCGATAGGTTTTGTTTTATAGAAGGTCATAAAATGTAGTCTGGGTTCGTTGAAAAGGAAGGATCGAGAGCTTTTCTGTATAAAAGTAATTGAGTGTAACTGTGAGAAAGATTAAACTGAGAAAAAATAGAAACGAAATGGAGGATGACTAATGAGAAAAAACACAACTTTTATCCGCCCTTTCCTTAACAGTCTTTCTTTTTGTAAAAATATATTGATGGTCAACAGCTGTTTGTGTGGAAAGTGTAGTCATAGTATGACGAAAATCTCTGTTCAGCTATGGGATGTGTGTGTTTCCTGTCAGAATATTTTTTTGCAGTTGTTTCTATCGCTGTGTCTTGAAATTAAATCCTATAAGACTGAATTAAATCCTGCAAATGTATATTTTGGGAGGTTATAATGCATAGCCACTGAGACTGGTTATTTATTTGTTTCCCACGAAACAAACTGTGACACAAGGTCGGTTAAATGTGAGAGATAACCAGACTCCTTAAAAAGGGACATTCTGCAAAAATAAATTTGCCTTAGTAAAGAAAGGCTTCCCGTCCCTATTAACTAAGGACAATTAATTTGAGTGCAGCATAATGGTTGCGTATTTTTTTATTAAGATATTTGCGGAACTACAGTCCTGCATTACAAACGTATTTTCGGCGCGATCTTAATTTCGAATGCATTTTGGTAAAATGTAAAATATTAATTTAATGGAAATATTTGATGTATCAGTATTTATTTTAATATCATGATTTATATTTATACCATATTATTGGTAATTTTAATTGTTCAAGATATTCACATTTAACAATAAAACACAGAGATACCGACGTCGATTGGTTGAACATTCACGAAGCTATTTATATTGAACCTATAAGTTACATAATCAACATTGTTAATAAAAAGCAAGTATAAATATTTTAGAAGGTTTCTTAGTGGTAATTAAAATAACCAGTTTTAGATTTTCATTTTCAATCGCTTCGCACGTAATCATGTTTTCATGTATTATGCTATTACTACAGACGCTCGTAAGATAATAAACGGTACAGCATTGTACAATTAAGATATGTTGTAAGCGTACAATGACTTACCTTGTCTGATAATGATATTATCAAGCTAAAAAAGTACTCACGGCAAAACAAATAAATCAAAATACAACACTTGTATACGCTTATTTCGCCGAAATCTATTTCTATGTTCTCTCATAGACAACACTGCATATTTCAAGAGATCGGGAATGCTAATATTAAAACTCGTTAAAATTACCTGCACTAAAAAATGTAATTTAATATTAGGGCTAAGAAAACTACATATTCTTTTTATTGTTTAGACTCTCGAGTGTTTATCCGTTGATATCTTATATGCTTTTATATAGAGTGGTGTGGTTCTCGGTTTATTACTTGTGTCTAACTGTGTCAGATATATACTTGACATTCAATACAAAGAAAAGAGGAGTTGATTGTCATAGCCCTAGTGATTGTATTTTACACAAATACCATTTACACTTCGAATAATTTTAATTTTATAGAGATAAATCTGGAGAATTATTTATAAATGACCTTCATCAAAGGCTTTTTAATAAACAAAGACAGCGTACTGTAGTCGGGTATCTCATTCTTTATGTGAAAAAAAGGATGAACACTATTCTTAAATCTTAGGTAGACTGCATCACACCTGTTTTGTATATGTGTATTACATCCACCGTCTATTTTCTTTTTGTTATACGAAGTTCACACCGACTGAATTTTAACTTTATTGTTTTTATGGCTAGGCTGTTTGTAATTCTATCAAAGAAACCGGGTTACAGTTCGATTCTATTCAAAGATCTGAATTCTACTAATTTAGTTACGTGTAAAATGGTAGACAAACATGTTCGGACCCCTACGTGCTCTCCTGTTATTCCGATTTACAACCGACTATTAACTGTCTTTGCAGTGCATTTACACAATTCCTCTATTTTCTATCTTTCAACATATATTTAAGTTTGTGTGATTATATAAGCCAGTTCTTCAATAGGTCGACGCACATAAAATCTCATCAGAACTGGATACAAGGGTTGTCATAAGACGGCATCCGGATTTCCTGAACGTAGGCTTGAATCGTCTTTTCAATCGAATTGCTTTCCATTGGATGCTTTATTTATTTGTTAATGATGTAAATTAACGAATTTGGCAAGTTTCCATGCGATAGTGGCGCCATGCCGTAGAATAAAGCATTAAAACGTAATCTGACCCGCGTACTCAAACCATCAATAGAAAATACGGGTAAGAATAAGAATGGATAGATTTAGACATCCGGATACAAAGATCGAACAAATGACCTCAAATACCCGTAAGAATCAGGGGGAAAAAGACGTACTTTGATCACCTTTGATCACCTATGGTTAACATGTTTTTACTTGCACCCATTCCATCAAGTTGTTATATAAGTTCCCTTCGTTTCATAAAAGAATGGTTCTAAAACATGTTTTGATATTTCGCAAAGTATTATATATTATCAGAAAGCAGGGATTCTGTTCTACACGGTACAGCTCATTGTTTTTTGCTCATTTAATTGTTTCCGTTTTTTCAGAACCGAAAGCAAGTCGATAAAAAAATACATTTTTGACATCTCTTTCTTTTAGCCTTAAATCAAAATGAAAAAGCGAGTGAAGTGACTTAAGATATTTGCGCCGTATATGGAGAAACGCTATAGCTTAAAGAAATGTTCGAGATTGGGTAACCAAATAAAAACACGGTAATTTTGACCTCAATGGCGCTCCATGTAGAGAATTGGGTGAAAAGATAAAGTGTAATTTTGCTAGAATTTCACATCAATTTCAGTCGATGGAATTCTTACAGAAACTAGATTCATTGATTTTCTTAAATAAAAATAACGTTGGGAACTTATGCAACAACCTAATGCTTGCAGAAAATGAAAGCACCTAGTAAAAACTCTATACTGGGAACTACAGTGTGGCAAATGTCAAAAACATTTTCAAGTTTGATCTTAACCATATTAAGTTTCATGCTTGCATTTTTATATGTAATCCATGATTTTTCCAGGTTTGCTTTATAATAATATTTCGTTTTTGTGTTCAATATGATCTTATATTTTCAGAAGGAATTATTATCCACACTGATGATTGCGGAAACATGAAAGACCAATGTAGATAGTTCCACATTGATAATCATTATATAAATATATATGCATATATAATCAAGTAAAAACATATATATATATATATATATATTCTCAACAGAAATGATTACCACGCACTGATGATTACGTAAACATGAAGCATTAGTGTATGTAAGTCTAAATTATATATATATATATATATATATATATATATATATATATGTATGTATGTATATATATATATATATATATATATATGGAACTTACAGATAAAACGGTAATAAAATAACAACTATATATTTGCTCTGCAATAGTATTCAACACCTTCTTCAAGTTTTTACTATTTACCAGTTTTGCTAAATTATTGCTCCTACTCAGTTGAACACTATACCCTAAAACTTGGAGTATTACCATTATTATGGAAAAAGTGAACTTCAACTTGTCCCTCAAAAACATACCCACGACAAGCAACAGAAACTATCTGTTATCAAGATATAGCCCCAACTGTTGACCAACTCCACGATCTTTAAACAAACCTCATGAATCTAACAGATAAAACGGTAATAAAATAAAATAAAACATATATTTACACTGCAATAGTATTGAGCACCTTCTTCAACTTTTTCTATTTACCAGTTTTAGGTATATATATATATATATATATATATATATATATATATATATATATATATATATATATATATATAATCAGTAAAAAACGCATGCATATATTTTTTACTGGCAGGAATTGTTACCCTACAGTGATGATTTCGTAAGCATGAAACAACTGTATATTAGTCTAAATGAATACTTTTTATATAAATATATATGTACCTATAATAAAATAAAAATATTATATATATATATATATATATATATATATATATATAGCCGGCAAGAATTGTTACCTACATTGATGATAGCGAAAGCATGGTACACTAGTGCGTGTAGGTGTAAATTTATAATTATCATACAAATATGTAAGTACATATTATTAAATGAAAAAAATAACATTACCGACAAAGAATTATTTACCTACACTGATGATTGCGTAAACATGAACACCAATTCATATGTTCATCGGCAGAAGAGTTGGGCTTGAATCACAATGAATCTCTTCTTGCTGAATGTGCATCGGAAGATAAATCGAGGTTTGAAACATAATAAGATCATCTTGCTGAATGTTCATAAGAAGACCAATCGAGATTAGGAACACAAGTATGCTCCTTTGGTGAATGTTCATCGGAAGACGAGTCGGGGCTTGAAACATAAGAAGATACTCTGACTGAATATTCATTGGAAATACAAGCATCTGTTTTTGCTGAATGTTTACAGGAAGACTGGTGAGAGCCTGAAACACAAGCTCCTCTGGCTGACTTCGTCGAAAGACCAATGTTAGCCTTAATCAAGAAGCTCCTATGGCTTAATATTCATCGGAAGAGAATTGGATACTTGAAACACAAGAATCTGATTTGGTTGAATGGTCACAAAAAGATTAGTCGGGGATTGAAACACAGAAAGCTACTCTGGCTGAATGCTCATCGGATGAGCAGTCGGGGTTTAAACACAATAATCTCCTCTTGTTGAATGTTCATAGATAGACCAGTTGGAGTTTGAAGCACAAGAGAGTTCCTTTAACTGAATGTTTATCAGAAGACAAGTCGAGGCTTGAAAAGAACTCCTCTGGCTGATTTTTCACAGAATGACCAATCTTGGCTTGAAACAAGAAACTACTCTGACGGAATATTCCTCGGAAGACAAGTAGCTCCTCTGACTGTATGTTCAGTTGTGTTTTTTTAAATTCAATTTTCACACAAACAAGTCACAGTGCAACTTTGAAATAGGGGGCTATTATTGGGGACATAAGTTGCAGGGATATTATGAAGAGAGATGAGTAGTAAGATCTCTGTTTACATTAAACTTGACCTTCTGCATGTCAACACAGTTGGGAAAGCAGAATCCGGAAGGGAGTTCCAAAGTCTAGCAGTTCTGGGGAAGAAACTATTGGAGTAGAAGGCCTTCTTACAACTAGAGATTTCTGCTATGAAGGAGTGAGATTTGGCTGCTTGTCGGGTTTGCCGGGTGTATTCACGTCGACGGGGTACAAGTGCTTGTAGTTCGTCAGAGCATTCACCACTAAAGTACTTGTAGAACAGGCAGAGGGATGCAACATTCCGTTCATGGGACAGAGGCTGAAGCCTGGATGACAGTTCAGGAGTTATAAGGTTGGCGACTCTCTTTTGAACCCTATCAAAGAGTGAGGGACAAGTAGTAGATGCACCAGCCCAAATGGGATAACAGTACTCCATACATGGGCGGATGGCGGCCTTATAGAGGTACAAGATACTTTCAGGCGTAAGTAATGTTATAGCACGGTAGAGAGAGCCCACCTTCCTCGCAGCAGCCTTGACAATTCTCTCAATGTATCAATTCCAGTTCATGTTCCCTGTACACCTTACGCCGAGGAGTTTAAAGGAAGTAATTTCGGGTAATGTGTTCTTGGCCATTGCTATTGGTGATAGAGAAGGTTTCCTGTAATTATTGAAGGAGACAGGCTTAGTCCTGGAAGCATTGGATATGACCATTCATTTTTGCCCCCATTCCACTACAGACTTTACGTCGTCCTCTAGTGTTTCTGCCATTTCCTTGGATATATGTTCATTTGTTTACCCCTTGTGCCTGTTATAGAAAGTGGTGTCATCAGCAAATATACATATCTCTAAAACAATTTTACCAAGGAGGTCATTTATGAATATCAAGAATAATTAAGGTCCAAGGATATACCCCCGAGGTACTCCCGCATGTATACCATATTGTTTAGATGTACGACCGTTGAGAACAACCTGGGGTTTCTCTTACTTAATAAGGGTTTAATTACATTATTTATTCTTCCAGTGATACCATATGATCTAATTTTCCATCGTGCCACACCCTGTTAAAAGCCTTAGATGTATTGAAGGCTACCACTCTACCCTCCCTTGTTTTGTCTAGTGAACGGTATATACGTTCAGAGATTACGGTTAGGATGTCTGCTGTGGAACGTGCTTGCCTAAATCCATATTGTTTGTCGGTCAGGAGTTTAGCAGTTGTAAGGTTATGAACTAGAGCTTGGTTAATAAAGGACTTAAATATTTTGGCGAAAAGCGGGAGAAGGCAAATTGGGGGATAATTTATTGGGTCAGTTCTTTCACCAGAATTCTTGAAAATTGGTACCACACAAGCAGTTTTCCAGCAGTCAGGAAAGCAAGATTCGGTTAGGCATTTATTGAAATGTTTGTAAAGAACTGGAGCAACCTCAGCGGAGCATTTTTTTAATAGCACACGCGGGATGAGACCCGGTCCTCATGCTTTTAAGGTGTCTAGTTTTTTTATGATATTGGAAACACAAGAAAATCTTTTAGTTGAATGTTCATAGGAAGACTTCTCCGGGCTTGTAACACAACAACCTCCTCTGAATGACTGTTCTTCGGAAGACTAGTCAGAGGCTTGAAAACCATGAATCTCCTCTGGTTGAATATTCACCGGAAGACCAGTCAGGGCTTGAAACACAAGAAGCTCCTCCGGCTGAATGTTTGGGAAGATACTATTGTAAGCAACAGCTTATTACAAGAAACCGTTTCCTGGAAGAAGTTGTATCTATAAAACGTGAATGTTGAAAAAGTTGCTATCGAAACCAACAACTTATGAGAAAAAACGTCGGTATGTTTCTCACATTTTCTGAAAACTTTGAACGTAATAATTTTGTTTTAACTCTTGTTGTCCTGAATGAAAATTGATTTTTTTTAATATAGCTGAGAAAATAAAAATAAATAAAAAATAAAAATAAAAAGTGTTTGTAATTTCGTTGCAAAATAAGTGAGCGGTTAACTTTAAATGAGTAAAACTATACTCAAATGAGTAAAACTATACTCAAATATATCCAACCAATACGGTATTTAAATGATTCAAGACTACCAGGTAAGCTGTTTTTTTCTCAAACCACAAAATCTTCGGTTATCCGCATCATTTTCTGTGAGTTTCTGCTATTGTTTCGGTAGTAATTTAATTCTCAGTAGTTGATTTCTAATAAACTTCAATTCTAAATCCAAATATGTCAGTTAGTCAAAACTCAGGTGAAAATCGTAATGTTTTGTTCGATTTCCGCTAATAGAATGCGCATTTTCTTTAAAACTTCATTATTTCCTGTTAATACACAATCAGAATATATATGAATAGTCCTTGCTTCTCACATTCCACAATAAGACAGATTCCTTAATATACTTTAAAGACTGTGACTGACGTACGCCAGCATCCTCATTTGTGCAAAATTTATATGTTCTTCCAGTCCAATAAAATAGTCAAGTGCAATTTTGACAGTAGTATATTAACAACTTGTAACTGCAAATTTCCCTTCTACCTCAACTTCTCACATACAACTTCTCACATACAACTTCTTACACCTAAAAGCGAAGGAATAAATAGATCATTAAAATATTTTACGAGTTATAGCATAAATAATAGTATAATTTTTGTTTTTTAAATTTGCACCACTTTTGATATACAACAATTTTTTGTAGACATCAAACATCTAGCCAAAATATAGTGGAGAAAATATCCAAAAATTTGAGGAATAAAAATTTAGAATTAAAATAAATATGAAGAGTGACTACAAAAACACCATAATGAAAACAGCTGACAAAATAACATTTAATTTAACTATAAAAAAGCCTTTCATATTCAGGTGGCATCCATAATTTAAGAGTGGGTCTAAAGATAATTAGAAAATAGACATATATGAAAATCAATATTAAATCAAACTGAAATGAAACGCTCAGGAGAGAAATTTTCAATAATATTATACTCGCCGCTAATGAAACAACTATTCAAAATGGTAAACGAAGATGAAAATGCCGGGAGAGGTGAATGCTACGAGCACTTCCACAGGAATTATACAAACGTCCGAAATCATCAGGACAGTTACTCCCAAAGAAAGTAAAAAGGGTTCGTCACTCGAAATCGACTTTTCTAATCCTTATAACAATCTCGAGTCTATTAATATCGAATTATCGCGACACAATGCAAGACAACATACTCTCCAAGTGACAGTCGGAAAATTTCAATAACCTTTATGTATTTCCTCTTTGTACAATATATTATCTTCTACCTGAACCAATGGCCTGTCTTTTCCATTGCTCTTTCATATAGTTACACCAACTTGCGTCTGATTATTCGAAAACCTACGTGTTATTCATAGGATCCACTTAAACAACATCGATCTTGTAATGTAGTATTCGATTGAATAGTGTTCCTAAAACACTTACAACAAGTCATTCCGAGAGTCGACATTTTAGACCCTGAGGACTGAAGCTTTTAATCAGCAAAAATTAATTCTTTAATTTGCACTGCATTCTACAATCTTCTGAATAGTATATTTATTTAAGAAGTTTTAAAAAAAACAAAGCAAAATTATGACGATTATAAACTGGTCTTCTGGTTAACATTCAATCAAAGGAGCATACTTGTGTTTGTAAAAAAAATATTATAAATGAAAAATCTATAAGAGTAGTTTTATTTTGTGGGACAAACATATTTTTGAAAGGTGACTCATTGGTTTTCGTTGTTCTTGCTTAGTGTGTTTTTTCTCTAAGAGAAAGTAAATGTCCTGAGAATAAGAACTTCAATTTTACTTTTTTTCTGTCATTGAGAAAACCTGATTTTATTGCGAGAGAAGTGTGATATTTTCGTTCGACCTCAAGATCTACGTGGGAAAGCGTAAATTATTCTTTTACACGCACAAAGGCATATTGACATTTCCTGTTTTCTGAAGAGCACACTATAAAGATTTGGAAGACTAAAGCAACCATGACAGCACTTTGAAAATACAGATCACTATCGTAACATTTAGACGAACAAAGAAATTCGTACCATTTGAAAACAATTGTTAATAATACCCGTATTACAGTAGTAAATGAATAACAAGAATGAAAAGGTGGAATCGGAAAAGAGAAGAATTCATTTTTAGTACTCCGCTTTATATACATACATGGCAATCTTGGTTTATATCAAATGTAGTAAAATTTTGACTGTTTGTCTTAAGCGCAGAATTAGAATTGTTTCTATGGGAAAATGCGGCATTAAACAAGTTATCCTATAACAAGGTGCCTGTAATACTTTTCCGGACTTTTTTTCGTATGGGCAATTATATTGATAGTACACCCATTGAACTCTAGTCTACTTCGAAGTAAGCTCTACCGACTAACATGCACTTTTTGTACTGTACCTACAACTTCTGAAAAAACATCCATGTAAGTCCCCTTCGGTAAGCGTGTCAATGACTCTCGGCACAGCTTTTTTCATCTCCCCAATTGTCACACGAAGAAAACCTTTTTGGATGTCCTTGAACTTAGTGAATTACCAACAGTCATATAGAGCAAAGTATAGACTATAGGAAGGGAAAGAAACTGTCTTGATGCGCATCTTGCAAAAATAGTTTGTGACAAAGATGGAGTTGTGAATTTGTACATTCGCACAAATATATCGCATCTTCCCTTGCTCATGATTAACTGCATGTACAGTTAGCACACTGATATAAAATGTTTAATCATGGTTTCGATAAACACACGCCGGTTCTTATGACTATATTATATTTTATATTTGACTAATCAATTCTGGTGTTGCGACTTCCTTATTCCTCACAGACTTCTCATAATATCTCACAAATTCCTAGCATTCATTGAATTTCTTATGTCACTCAAAAACTTCTGTTCGATTTATGCAAGACTGTCCAAAAGCAGTCTGAAGTATTCCATACATTTCTGTGGCATGATTTCCAAGTTTAAAAAAACGAATTTTATTGCATATCGTTCTTGTAAAATGTCTTTAGGTCAAGATTGCAGTTTTAAAATTCCTAAGGCGTGATAATTTTTTTTACAAAATAGTCACCACTAATCAAGACCTAGAGGCAACGCGAGGATAAGGGTTAATAAGCGAACAGTGGTCAATGGGACAATGCTTTAGAAATTATTAGCTGTTGAAATTTGGAAAATTGGATTACTTAAGGGGTACGGCTCATCCAGAACTTGTTTACGTTGGACTTGAAGACGACCATATTATAGTCAACCGGTGAGCAGGCAAAGAGAAGAGAGTTCCACAGGTGTGCAGTTCTAAGAAAGAAGCTTTGTTCATGGAATCTACGTTTAGGTTTAGGCACAGATAAAGAGTCTGGAAATTATTGATATTGTTTTCAGCTAGACGAGTGTTTTGAGTGAAAGTTTGGCGAGGGTGGACACTAGATTGGAGCTCAGACGAACATTAGCCATGAAAATAACGATAAAGCAGAAACAGGTTCGCAACGTAATTTCTGTGAGAAGGACATTGCAAGGAAGAGAAAGGGCATTCCCGACTAGGCTACGAAGTGTGTTTTAAACATAGTCAGGGCATGATATTTTCTTTCTAGCGGCTCTTGGCCAGATGTGGCAACCTGACTATTATATAGATAGAGAGTGGCACCAGCAACGAGATATCTACTGGATCGATAGAAGGAGTCCATCATTTTCTCAGCGACCTTGTCAACTGATTTGATGTACGTGTTCCATTTCAGATCAGGACTAATCACAAGTCCAGGAATTTGCAAAACATCGAGCCTCCCAAAGATGAGAGCTATTCATTTCAACTGATTCCAGATGGGGATCAGAACGTTGATAATATAAAGACAGAAGTCTGGGTTTAGATGGATTAAAAGTAACCAGTCATTTCTTTCCCCACTGCACCACATACTCAATATAAGAGGAGAGAGAATTGGTCGTTTACGATCTTTAATGCACTACCATAGATGGTAGTTACCTCAGCATACATTTTATGAATGATCAAAGTATGCAATTTGAAAGATCATTGATGCAGATTAGGAAGAAAGTAGGGCACAGGATGGACCCCTGAGAGACTCCAGCATTAATAATGTGAGGTGTTGATGTCTGCCCATCCACCACTACTCTTATGGCCCCAGCAGAGAAAAATGATTTAATAATAGAGAAGACATTTCCAGCTATACTCTAACTGAAGATCTTGTGAAATATACTCTATGCCATTACTTATCAAAGCCCTTTGATATGTCAAGAGCAACTGGTCCAGAAAGAAAATCCTCCGTCAAGAGATTCGCTAAACGGATGGGATAAAACCGTAAGCAAATCTGCTGCAGCTCTAACAGAAGGGAAACCATATTGTATGCGACTAAGAAGGTTACTTTTGCTGAGGTGCTTGACTACTCTATTTAACCCAGATTCTAGACACTTACTCATGACAAACAGTAGACTTATGGGTCTGTACTGGGAGAGGATGACGGATCAACTGGATTCTGACGTCATACTGACGAGGTTTTCTAGGGTGTTGGGAAGCAATTCTCCTGTAAGAAGACGCTTTAATAGCGTTCTAAATATGAGAGCTATTTCTGGTTGAAGTTTATTTAACACTATAACAGGAATGCCGTCAGGGCCTGTTGCTTTAGTGGAATCCAGGTTTTTATTAGCTTGGCCACATCTCGTACAGATATTTGTATATCGCATAGAGTGTTTTTGATAGAGGAGGAAATACAAGAGATTGGCGGCCTTGGTCGCATAGTGTAGAATTAGCTGCAAAGTTATTGTCAAAGATTTTGGTTTTGTCTGATGTTGACGAGATTACCTCAGGTCCATTGATGATAGTTGGGATCGAGCACACGCTGCTGTTCAGGATCCTGTTCGCTATTTGCCAAAACTGGTGGGAACCAAGCCGCTGCTCAGCTACTTTGGGCTTGACGACTGGGCATACAACTCTCTCGCGTTCTTTATTAACACTGTAAAGAGGTTGCTAGCAGTCCTGAAAGCGTCGTTAGTCTCAGTACATCTATTACGTTGGAAGCAATGGAAAAAGTGATTTCGGTGCGCAATAGCACCAGCATATTCTGGAAAGAACCTCGGTTGACTGTTAGGTTATTGCTGGAAATTTTTCGAGGAATGAAACGGTGTATACCTATAATTAACCATTTCGTCAGGTCTGATGCTATTGAGGATACATGGAACGCAGAGATAGATCTGATATTAATGTACGAAAGCTATCCCAGTTGGCCATAAAGTATCGATATACCGTACGATTGAGAGGTACGTCTGAGGACTTATTACATTTTTTTTATCTTAACTCATACATCTGTGTTGTCGGAAGATTCTAATGAAGACAGAGCGGAATATAAACATATACCAGGGCAAGCTGTGAGAAAAGGGTCTATGAGTCTTGAATACTGACCGCCAATATAGGTCACACCGGTGGGTTCGTGAACAATCTGCGTGAGGTTATATGCAATGTAGAAATCATGACAGAACCTTCCCTCGTCATGCGTCTAGTTTTAGTGGGTTAACCATTCTACATTGTTAACATTGAAGTCTCCATAGACGTGAATGTAAGCCGAAGGATTAGTAGACAGGATGTGATCAATTTTCTCACATATGCTTTTAAAGATTGTAACTCCGTTGTTGTGGGGGCGATAGAGAACAAATATACAGGCAGTAGTATGAGCATGTGCAACCTTGAAACACACATAGGGTAATTTAAATCTTCTCTGAATATATCCATATCACATGGAAAGCCATCTTTAATGTAGACACATATTCCATGCCCATAGCGATCTTGGGGGTCAGATCTGGAAGTTAAGTTAGAGTATCTTTCAACTAAGAACCTATCTAGAGAGACATTCGGTCCAATGCCAGTTTTATTAGAAATAATACATCTGGTTTATCTCCTGTAACTGGGTTTCACTCTCTGGAAGGTTGGAAAGTAGACCCTTAATGGTGGAGGAGCCATGAGAGTGGCTGTCTACATTGGATATTGGAGATCCGCGTTTAGTCGTGTATTTGTTGAAAACTTTTCATGATGGTATTTTGGAATCTGTGGAATAGTTCGAGAGATTTACTTAGAGTAGGACCGAGAGGGAAAGTAAGAGAGAAAAGAAATGAATAAATGATAAGGTAAAGCCGTAACAATTACCCTTTCGGATTACTGCCGTAGCTGTACAATTTAACCTGAAATTATCAAATTATAAAAATCGGGCAGTCATCTCACAAGCTGTATAGCAATATTATATTTAATTTTCAAGATTCTACGACACATTTGAATGCCTTTATAAACAATCTTAATACTTCATTATATGAACAATACATTTTACTTTATTCAACAGTAAGAATTTAAACGAATATAAACCCTATGACTATAGGAATTCAGGTGGACATTCTAATTTAAATTATACATTGATTAATGTTAACAGTTGTTGCATCCATAGGAATAGCAGCTGTCATGTGTGTAATAATATGATATACTTTCAATCATGCACGTCCTAAGAATATTTTATATTACATTTTATGCCGTTCTGTCTTTGTTGTTTTAGAAATTATTAGCAAGTAATAAAAAACAGACTAAATAGCATTATTGATAATTCTGCAGATTCAAACTGTTTTCACGTGTATTGACTAATGGATTCCTATAATCTTAAATATGTATTTTAATGCGATACTGATTATATTTTATGCATTCAGACATTATGCATCTTTTTTTTTCGGACATGTGATAATTATAGTATGCTTTGTCCTGTCTTTTATTCTTGAATTGCACCTTCATAAATAACATTTCTCTATTATTCCGCCAAGGAAGGACGCCAACAGCAATCATGTATGTATCCTCTTTTCACATAAAAGGAAACAATCCTATGGTAATATTATTGCGTTGATAAAAAATAGAGATATTTATGAAGTGTTGTGATTAACTTGCAAGTCAATACATTCACTAATTACTTTTCGCTCTCGTCAACCCATTTAAGCGCGTGTCACCGATCTGTTTCAGGCAGAAAAGCAAATGCAATTGTCCATTCGATTATAATTATGAATAATTGCTGTCGCATATAACAGCCTTACGCTTAATATTGGATACTGTCTGGATTTGCAAGACGATATTTCCATGAAATGATGCTATTGGATAAGAAGATACATAGTGACACATGAATACTTACAAAGAAATGTACGCACTTTTGATATGTGGAGATGTTTATGTATACATTGTTTAACAAATCAGGATATTAACGGTCGCGTCTTCTCTTAATGCTAAAGGTTTTTGTAAACTTGAAAACAGTTTTATAAATAGAATAGACTACCCGTGACTCGTTGAGTCAGTATCTGATATTAGCTATGGAATTAATGTATGAGCGTCACACTTGTGACGTAAAGAAAACAGTGTTTTGTGACATAATAGAAACATTTATGTGAAAGTATATTAACATGAAAAAAAAGAATATAGATAGATGTCTATGAGTCGTTCTGTTTATAATTGTTTATTTTTTAAAAAAAGCTTACAGCCACTGAATTATAAGTGGTTTGCAATACATGTAGGTAAATATGCACTGAACCGATACTATAATACTAAAGGTTAAATTCAAATTTTGATATATCTTTTAATTTAAACGCGGGAAAAACAATTGGGAAGCTGAAAACGTACATAGTAAAACAATAAGGTTTAATGTTGCGTTGATTATTTATTTGTAACGAAAATTAAAACAAAAACATTTTCGGGGTTATTTATTTATGCTGGTACTGTAGAAGAAAATGTAAGAATACATTTTAAAAAAGCGAAAGCTGTTGGTAAATCGCCGTTATAAAATGCTGTTATGGTTATCAACGGGTGAAAGTAGATTTATTTGGAAGAAAATTGCGTTAAAATAACTTAAATTTAATACGGAAACGAACGATGTAAAAATGCAGAAAGTATTAACAATTGTTTATTTGCATAATTTAAATTAAAAAAAAAAAAACAATTGGGTCGTTGAAACGTACACAGTAAAAAAATGCATTTCATTGCCGCGTTGATTATTTGTTTATATATGCATGCTCAACCGGGAGTCGTAAACCGAATGTTGGGTTACAACACCTGTTACAAGTTTATTTGAGTTTTATAATTATATAGTTTATTAAAATAGTCTTTGTGAGCGATAGCCTAGAATTCTCTGGACGTGTATAGAATGTAGAAACTGGGATTCTTGGTCGATTTTAAGATGGTATCATGTTTTCGTCCTCACCGAAACATGCCAGGGACTGAAGAGAATCCTTACATTTCGGTGAAACCGACGCTGCTGCTCTAATTAAGACATAAAAGTTTAACACTTAATAATTTATACGAAGTACGATTAAATAAAGGTGTTTATATTTAAGAGAAAGTCCATCTAGTAACTTCCGAAAATATATAGCTAATATGAAACATGTTAAATTCCTACATAAATATAAATCAGCACTAGCAAGTAAGAACACCCTGCAACCTTTCTCCCACAGAAGAGACGTTGCAAGCCTATCCTTGTTTTATCGTTATTTCCATGACAGGTGCTCGTCTGAACTCCAGTCTCTGGTCCTCCCTCCCCAATCTTTCACGAAAAACACCCCTCTGGATGAATCCACTGTGAAACATTTCCCCCGCTCTTTATCTGTGCCTAAATTAAAACCTGGATTCCATGAACAAAGCTTCTTTCTTAGAACAGCATGCCTGTGAAACTCTGTTCCGTCTGCCTGCTTCCCACCTTACTACAACTTGGATGTCTTCAAGTCCAACGTTAACAAATTCATAATGAACGGCCCTCTTAAGTAAACACTTCATTAAATATCCACACTAATGTACTGTACTTGCAATAACCCTTATCCCTGAGTGGCTTCCGGGCCTTGGTAGTGGTGACCACCGTGTAAAAAAAAGTAAGAACAAGAATAATAATATAAAATAACGGGACATGTTGATATTCCTCAGTGGATTCATTCATATGTAATATATTGATGTTTGCATTCTGTAGATGTTCAACTTAAAATGAGAAGCTCTGATATTTTTGTAGGTCTTTTGCTACAACTGAAAAAGTATTTATCTAAGCTAGCATGGGCGTGCGGGTCGTAAATTACGCTGAAATATGATATTTTAATATTTTTAGATTTCGTATATATTATAATGAGTTAATCTTCCATCGCTTTTTATAGGTTATAAGGTCGTTATTTCCAATATATATACATATATATATATATATGTATGTATATATATATATATATATATATATATATATATATATATATAATCGAAACCAAAACCAAGACTTATAAAGAATTCACGATAAATTATTTTCAAAAAGTATAGATTACTGGAGTGCCATCAGCTCTAATCGAAACCGCCACCAAAGCGTATGAAGATTTATTGTTGAAATTATTATTACAAGAGATGGGAGGCCATAACAATTAAACGACTAAGATGTAAGCGTGACACAGAGAATAACGTATAAGCTATCCTATTAATATATAGATTAGAATAGAATACATCTGTCTCATTGTTAATACAAATAAAAGAAAGCGAAATCCTATTTTATTAATATATAAAATACAATTTAAAAGAAAATAAATTATTTAAGAAGCAACAATAATTTTTAATCAAATGCAAACATAAGATAAGAGTGTTCAAATCAAAATCGTCCGTACATCGAACGCATATGTTTAAAAGCAATATTTAATATGTATCCTTATGTAAAGTAACATTATTTTTTCTTTAATTCTCTACGTTTAAAAACGTTTTCAGAAATATTATTTTAGATTGTTACGATCTACCGCTACTCATTGAATTAGTTACCTACAATTTTATATTCAATTGCTTTGATGTGAAAACTGTTAGACTTGTCCCCTCGATTTCCTATCCAAATATCGGGTTTGCCGTCAATTTTAAAACTATCACCAGTGAATTATATAAAAAAATTCAGTGTTCTAGGAATTAGTCGTCTGCATGGTTCATATGATTCGAATACTTTCTCTCTTTATGATAAGGAAACATACACATGTTGTTCATAGCAATAAAGAATATCGTATTATCAAATTTGATTACACACTGATTAATCAGCTTCCTGTAAATCAACCGAGAGAATATATATATATATATATATATATATATATATATATATATATATATATATATATATATATATATATATATATATATAACATAAGGAAAAACACCCCCTGGTTTTCTCTCGCCCCTATCCGGGCGCGAGCCTTTCTTTACATATTAATAAAAAAAATATGAGATCTTCAGTGCAGAAAGCTCTAACAAAATTCACCTTGAGGCAAATTAGCAATATGCAAAATTAGAATCTACACTTCTGATGAAAGATAGCCAACAACAGGCGCAACTGTGATTATTTCACCTAATTCGTTCAGATAAAAAACTCTCTTGCCTGTACTAACATGTGTAGAGTGAGAATACGTAGAGGATAATGGAAAAGATAAAACATCTATTCTGCATAAGAAACAGATTTTAATATCTACTAGCCTGAGTGACCAGAGTTGTCCAGGTGTTTGCAGGTGTGTGTTGAGAAAAAAAAAGTGGCCGGAGGCAGGCGGGTTCGAACCCGTACCGTAAAAGAGGAAAATAACTTGAAAAAAAAAGTGACATCTTTTTTGTTTCGTCCATCGCCAAACCGGAAGTAGCGAAAACTAAATCAAGGCTAATCAATCGAAAAGAGGGAATGAATTTCGAAAATATCGACGAAAAGGGAGATTTCTTGTAGAAATGTGCCAAGTTGAGCTTGAAGGAATCAATGTTTTTTCCCCAGTTTTCGATATTTGTCATCCGCAGGTTCGTGCTTCAAAACGATACTGATCTCAAGTAAATCTGTCCCCTCTGTCGAAAGTTTTAGGCAAACCTACATACATGCATACATACATGCATACATACTTTGAACAGACAGGTGAGATTTCTATTATAGATACAATTTTAGAGATAGGTTGATCATATATATATATATATATATATATATGTGTGTGTGTGTGTGTGTGTGTGTGTGTGTGTGTGTTTGTGTACATTTGTGCGTGCGTAATGGACATTAACACCGATCCCATGGGCGAGATGTTAGAACTGCCGACAATCAAGGCGCTAGTTAGAGGTTCGATCCACGGCTAGGGAAATAGTGTAAGTCTAGTCGCACAGATAAGTTGTTATACAACGAAACAGTATTGCAATTGGATGACTATAACTATTTTAAGCCCGTATCTTTCGGTAGCGCACTGTCGTTAATGTATCCCGCTCGCTGATTAAATTGGCTATAAAACAAGGTTCGCCATTGTTTGTTTGTAAATGAACAAGCAACTCGAGCACCGTAAAAGTGGTGGGAATGGACATTTGATGTGGTCATTTGCGGCCGGTTTACTAGTACACACACACACACACATACACACACACACACACATATATATATATATATATATATATATATATAGAGAGAGAGAGAGAGAGAGAGATAGATAGAGAGAGTGAGAGAGAGAGAAACTGGAGAAAGTGCTTAATACTGTTGAAGAGCAAATATGCGTTTTATTTTTTATTACCGATGAACATTTCTGTAAAAGTCTGAGGAAGCTACAGACGGCCCAAAAAAGGCCGGGTAGCTGAAACAATAATGTAACTTAACAGAAAGATACGGTAATATATATATATATATATATATATATATAGATATATACATATATAAATATATATATATATATTTATATGTGTGTGTATGTTATATGTACAAAGGCTTGCAGAGGTGTAATTTTTCATGCATTTAAATCATTTTAATGTTGTTGTTAGTAAACCGAATCATTTGATGTATTTTTCAAGCAAATTAAAATAATTTCCGATCACAAAGCATTTTAATAAATTACGTTGCAGAAACTAATTTTAAATAGAGATCTTATAAAAATCATTTCCTAAATACTACAATATTGTCCTCAGCCAAATAAAAAATGTTCCTGTTTTAAATCCTCTTTTAGCACGTTTTTAATTTTCCAAGATTTTATCGCAAACTCTTAATTTAAATTTCGACATAAATCACTTCATCTGAAACTGTATGCATGAGTCCTGCTGTTTATAAACACATATATCCTTATTCGGTCGCAGTTTTTACATATTTGCCTTATACTTTTAGTTAATTCATTGTAAAATCGATAAATAACTAATGGTACTAACTGAAAAATAATTATTACGATTCATTTTCTTTATTCTTTGAAACGTTTAGCATAGAAGGATTTGGTAAGAAAATATTAATTATTCATCAATAGGGGGTGTTAGCAGTGTTTTTGATACTAATATAGTAAGGCTATTATAAGATTATTGTGCTATGTTATTATATCTTAATTTGAAAAACAAGAATCCTGTTTATGAAATAATATGTGTAATTATTTCATTTTTATTCTACTTAATTACTATTAACATTTTAGTCATTCTAATCTAACACATTTATATAGTACGATTGGTTTTATATGCTTAATCATGACTTAGCAATGTACTGTAAACTGTCTATCGTGTATTGTAGTAACGCTTATATCTACTCTAATATAATCCTACATCCTATTCCTACTCTAATATAATCCTACATAAGTCATGCATTTTATAATCATGGTTTACAGTATTTAACACTAAAAAAATAACCATGTATTTATTTATTTCTACTTCGTGTCATAAGTGAAAATGTAACCGTAATATAATAAGAAATAACACGACATGATTAACTTATCACTTAATATAGATTACTTGTTTCAAAGTCTATCTACTGTAATTTCTTCTGATAAAATATATAAAGTCAATATATAATCTGCTTCTTGATTTTTTATGCTTGACAGATATACAATCGTTTAATTATAAATCTTCTCACTATAATACTCATTATGCTTATATTTGCCCGTAAGCTAGCGACCGCTTATTATCTCATGTTTATTTATATCACATGTTTGTGTTAGTTTCTATACCGACTCTGTGCTACATGAGTTACATTCTTCTCTGTTGTTTGTATTTTAATGCTCCTCATAGCGAAATGGGATACTTTTATTGTATTTAAGTAATTTTAATATTGTCGCATCTTCTTTAAAATTGTTATAAATTATTTTGTACAATTCCTTGAGTCCATCAGTTGTTACATGCTCGCTAAACAAAGAATTATAGCAGTGTGATTCTCCACCTTTATCTCTTTCTTATTAATTTATCTTGACAAAAACATATATGATATAGATAAAATGAAGTGGATTGCATTATTTTAAGAAGTATATATATATATATATATATATATATATATATATATATATATATATATATATATATATATATATATATACATGCATTGTGTGGATTTAAGCTGCATATTTTCATTTAACCAAAAATTATTAAAGACAAAAGACAGCTTCTATTAAATTAAACTTAAAAAAACAAAATCCTACTATATATTTGTGTAAAAGTAAGACAAAAAACTCTCCCATATATATATATATATATATATATATATATATATATATATATATATATATATATATATATATATATATATATATATATATATATATATTTAACATTTTCTCCTCGTCTGTAAGCATATTCAGGTGACAGTAAAATGGTGTGCTGAGGAAGACTACTGAGAGAAAGAATTAGTAGTTATTCATAAGTAGATGGTGTTGTTTCTTATTTTCATAGCATTACAGAACGAAAATAATGGATGTTATTGAGTTGTATGCGAGAAAAAGGAATGTAGGGTTACGATAAGAATTTTAGACTATAGCGAACAATAGTCTGAAAGATTACATGGTTTATTTTCGGTTTTGTTTTTAATGTAGTGGCTTCAGATGCCGTTAGTATATTTAAATTTGTTTCATGGCGCATTAGTTCTCGTTAAAAACTACCATTTGTTTTACGTCGAATAGGAGCAGTTATGTGTGTTTGTAAATGTTGGATAATTACACTGGTACCTACATTACGCATGGCGAGACGGCGGTATATAATAGTGGTTATGTATTTATGCAGCTGTCTGTATTAAGGTTGTTGTATGAGTTACATTTTGTCCAACGGCGCTTAAACATATAGTAACCTTAGCTATTTCTAAAGTTGTTTGTTAGTTAGTGATAGTTTCTTTTTACTGTCATATTTTGTGTTTAATGTTCTGATAGTAAATAATGAAGCTAACTTAATTGTTAATGTCTGTTAGGAATATACGCACATATTGCAGTATAATATGTTAAAAGGATTCGAGTAGCGATGTATCACGATATTATTATTTGTTGCCTATTTGTTTAAGCTAAGAAACATTGATTTCATTTATCTGTCAAAAATACATCTGCGAAATCCATTATAAATAAGGACTTGTTTTGTATTTTCTTTTAGATCACGAAGTAATTTTTTGTGGAGGAGATTAGTTTTTCGCTGTTTAGTTCTTTTTTGACGATGCTTTTTTTAACGTTGAAGTCGTTTTTCTGAATAAAAACTGAAATAAACCATGTCGCATTCAGAACCAGTCAAATTATTCTAAAATGTGTGTAATTGCTTCTCACTTCTCTCTTCCTACGCGATCAAATTAATCACTCCAGAATTTGTTCTGCTATTGGCCTACAAAAACACCACGACGCCAACTACCTATGAATCGTAACTATTTACTTATAATTATTTCCCTCGCCAATATTTATATATTTTGTGATAACTATTTATTAACAATTTTTGATTTTCACACAAAAAGATGATAAAATAAATTGAAAGATTAAAAAAGCTGTAAATGATATAATGCATACACACACATACACACACACACACACACATATATATATATATATATATATATATATATATATATATATATATATATATACATATATATGAAAAATAGATTAGAGGTGGAAGGATCTGAACAATCCACATTTCGCCTGATTTATGCGGGCTTTTTTCAAAGGGGATGGTCATTGACGAAAAGGTCGGAATATTTAGGGCTATATATAATGATGGGGGAGAGCAGCGTGTTTTCTTATGTAAATTAGATGCCTATTTACATATATACATTTTATGATTAAAGAAAATATTAAAATGCATTGGAGTAAACTAACGTAGTGATTGGAAATATTGCGTCTAAAAATAAGAATAGAAAGTGATAAAATGGTGTCTAAAAATATAGACGGGGGTAAAATAAAATACAGTAAATAAGTAAACTAAAATAATAAAACGAAGTTAAATTACAAATGGATCTTTCATTTTTTCATATATATATATATATATATGTATATATATATATATGTATATACATGTATATATATATGTTTGTGGTTCAAGCAGTGTCAAACATATTAAGGATAACCAGGAGTTTTTCATGAATTACAGCTTTTTCTGTCTCATGTATATTATATATACATTGTATGTATATAATATATATATATATATATATATATATATATATATATATATATATATATATATATATATATATATAAGGAAAGAAATGAAGACTGTAAATTAAAATATACGAGGAAATTTATTGTTCGACATAATACTAAAACAATATTAAGTCGTCCTTAGTTCGCGAAGTTTCAGAGAATGATATTCTCATCTTAAGTGTAAAGAAATATATTAACAAGTCACTAGTAAAGCCGCGCAAAAATTTGTTGAGTATGGCATTAGATAAAACCGGCCTTTACGGTAGTTAATCAAAAATACAAAAAAAATATTGTTATATGTTTATATAGATTAGAACATGTTATAATCGGAAACAAATCGATCATAGAAACGAATGAAGACTTGAATTGTTAATTCACTAACCAAAGGAAATTTTTGTTTTTATTTTTAACTAGCGGGGGTACCCGGCGTTTCCCGGGTGTGTGTAGGTGTGTGTGGTGTTAAATAAACCCCCCGGGGGGAGGATCGAACCGACGCCCTGAGGCGAAGTTAGAAAATAAAATCGGCCAGCCAGAATGAGTTAGTGAAAGATGTTTGAATTTATTTAAGTAAGAATCAAATTGACAGGTGCGCGGCCGGAAGTCGTCGAGCGATACGACGACGACGACGACAACGACGACGACGACGTAGGTTTGTTTGTTATAAGCGAAGTAAAACAGAAAACAACGTTAACACTTAAGCGGGGAAAAACACACAAAAAAGCTAACGTAAGGCAAACGAACGAAAAAAAACAGAAAACGAACACGTGAAAAATGGCGTGAATAAGCCTGTTTCGATATTAAAATTTAAATAACACTGATTAAATATTTAAATTTAAAAAATCGAAAAAAAAATCTCACACCACAATTCGAACCCAAAACGTTTAGATAATGAACCAACACCTTAACCAACTGAGCTATAGCGACGTACATTAAGCTTGCTCGGTTTTTCAACTATTTAAAGTAAATCAGGTCACGACGTCATCTGAGGCATGCGTGGGATCGGTCATTGTCACGAGAGGACCGTTTTTGTTGACCCCCCCTGTAGAAAATTGTCGATTTCAGGGTGAAAAAGTTAACGTTTTTAGCCAATTTTTCGATATTTTTCGAGCAAAGGATGGAGCTTCAATGTGATATGAAGTTTTGGAATTTTCGACGCGTTTGTCGAAAGTTTTTAGCAGACATCCAAACATACACACATACATACATACATGATGGTTGCAACGTCTTGTCAGATGAGTGCCACTCCCTCAGAAATTTAAAATCCATGAGCCCAAATGCCTGACGGAGTATCTATACAAATATGATGTTACAGAGTCTTAGCTTTTTACGACAGCTAAGTCTCTCTCTCGGTTCAAAATGTTGAGATCCAGCAACAAGCAAGAGCAAGATAGCCAGCAACAAATTAAACTGCAGACCAGCTTAATGCGGTAATGGTCTTCCGCTTTATGTTTTTTTAAATCAGAGATTTGCTTCTCCTAGAAAGGTTGCCTTCACCGCAGCTTACGGGAGCCCTCTCCACCCCAATACACATATACACACACATATACACGGTGCTAGTATGCCGTTGACCCAGAAAAGAGTTCATTCGCCCTTTGGAAGGTATTGTTTTTAATCCTTCAGGGAGACTAGCCGCCCTCCTCACCAAACAAGTCTGGTGGGGGAACCACTTTAGTCGCAGGTGACCCGACCATGAGACAGGTAGTACTGGGTTACATGGTACCAGTAGCACATGACATGACCTGAAATACATACATATATGCATACATACATACATACGTACAGTCATTTTCGCTTTTATATATATATATATATATATATATATATATATATATATATATATATATATAGATAGATAGATAGATAGATAGATAATCGGAATTTTAATGTCGGCAAAAAGCAAAAGTAAGTCTCAAGTGAAAATAATCTGAATTTTTAGAAGAAATTTAATAAAGACTGGATATAGACACCAGCATACAATCAGAGAGAATGACTTTAAACGCATTTCAGTCACCAAATTAACTATGAAAATATCACCCATCACCAGTTATGCGTCTAATGGCAGGCAGACGTTATAATTTAAAATTAGGTAAAATCAAGTTGAATACATAACTGCATAAGTGTCGAGACAGGCACCGAAAACCGTGCAGACGAAATGATACCATATGTGGGAAAGACTTACAAGGCTATTCTAATCCTAACATTAATGAGGAAAAAACTAAATTAAACAAAAATAAAACCACAGTAATAATAGAAACGTCGAGTCTACTGTGATTCTTGTATGCAATTGTGTTTCTTAGACTTCGACAAAGAGGTTCTAAACACGACGTCAAATTTTTCGCCTGCCCCGCGGTATTGATTGCAAGGGCTACATCGTAATAATGTGTCGTTTTCCCTTGCTCATAAGAAGAAAAATAACTTGACTATTCACAATCGGTTACAGTAATCTGATCATGTGACGTCACAATTTTGCAATGAATTACACCATGTACCAATTGAATCCCAATTACTCGTCGAGACAATAATTTGTAAACTAAGACGGAGCTCTATTATACTTCAATTTAATTTCTGTTCGTTGAGCCTAGTAGATCTCATATCTCTCACAATAGTTAGACGCTTCAATATCACAAAATATCAGTTAAACTTAATCATTAAACTAATAAAATAAGAGTACTAATCATTGCGTCAGTAATCAAACAGATTAGCATAATGTATCGACCATATTATCAGCAATGCCTCCTGAGGATCACAATAGATTTAAACTTAAAACTATCTTACCATACAAACAAATGAAACTCCATAAGTTGCCAAAATAATAACACTACATCGACATAAAATAATAATGCGTATTGGGGCGCGTGATCATTTCATGCAGAACCGTGTTTGTTTATAATAAGTAGTGCATGTATACAAACCGTATGTTTATATTGCACAGCTATTGTCAAATCTTAAATCTGTTTAATTCTCTTTTATGTAGATAATAGAGTATCTGATTAAGTTACATGTCATAAAATAGAATTTGCAACCTTTATTTTCTACGTGGAAATGTCCGGCGTATACTGGGACCGCACGATACTATGTAAATGAATAAAAGCAGGAAACATGCGATATTTTGATTAAAATAATTAATAATACTACATTTGGATCGCATTTTCGGTTATAGACCGATGCCATTGTTTTAACAGGGGACGGGGTGTGATAACGTAATACTAATATAGAAGTTTCTTAAATTTCTATAATGTAAGCGTTATATATCTAGCATATTTTGATTTATAAATTTACTTTCATCTAAAAGGATCTAAACATATTCATGTTTAAGTTTAGTGAGAAGAATATCATTTACTTAAATAAATATACACGTGGAACCATTTAAAAAAGAAAATAAATATCAGTAAAATATAAATGGCTTTAAAAAAACGAAGCGTATCAATACTTTTCCTGAACACGTTTTTTGCCATTCACATTGCACGTAGGTCTAATAAATATTATGCTTCAAGTAAAGAAAGAAAAATAAATGCGACCCATATTTCATGCCATATCTAAATTTAAAAAAATGCATTTAGAATCCTATTAAAATTAGGTTAATAATTTCACAGTATATGAATAAATAAGACAAAAGTGAATAAAAAACTGGACTTCTTATTTAGAGAAAAAGTAAAAGAAACATTTCGAGTTCTTTCTTTGTTCATGTTTTAAATTACACTTACTGAGCTGTTATCTCATAACTAGAATTTTACAGCTTATCTATAAAGATTTAACGCTTGGAAAATCCATTTTATATCTATTTTAAACTGAATGGAGAAAATCAGGGGTATTCTTTTATAAATATATCCAGTAATAACATAAATTAACGTAGCATAAACAAAAAGGACTGTTTGTTTCATCTTTTTTGTCATCCACAATTGACAACATTCATACATATATTATTATACTAAATAAGAGTTCAAAATATAAATCTCTTTAAAATGTATCTTAATATAACACAGAATACATGTCTATCGCATTAAAGTATTTAATATAAATATGTATTAAGAATAACATATAGTAAAATAAGTCCCAATGTAACGATTTAAATTATTTTTTTCGAAAATACTCAATAAATATGAACAGCTTTTATACATGTAATAATATACACAATTATCTCAGATTGATAAAATATTTCACAATCTCACTCCTTTCGCAAGGAAATAACTTATCTGTACACGCATACATAAATACATGTACACGCATACACACACACACACACACACACACACACATATATATATATATATATATATAGTAAGTTATAATATATATATGCCAATTAACTACACAAAATATTCCGCGTTTCATCCACGCTATGATTCGTCAGGCTTATGCGAGGAGTTTTTGTTGTCTCGCGGTTTTATATACGCACATTCTATTGAGTTTTTAGTAAGCCAATCAGCTGTCTAGTTTCCACCACACCCTTCCTAATCAGTCAATGAGCAGGCAGTTACATCACATTTCTTATATATATATATATATATATATATATATATATATAATTAATGCTCTGTTATCTAAATAACACATACAGGATGCCCCCCAAAAGATGCATAGAAAGTATATCTAGAGCATATGCTGTAGAACGGAGAAAAATGCCAAAACCCCTAGTGTATGATGTAATGTTTGGAATATAATAAACTAGTTATGACCAAAGTTTAATTTAATTCGGACAAAACACTAAGAAATGAGGCCTAATTAGACTTGGGGCCCGTTTTTTCTGGTTACCCTGTAAACCCCTCTATACATCATCCATGAGAACCATAATCCTGGGATATACTGCTCTCTCAATCATTATTTTAATTAGAATTAATTTAAACGATTTTTAAAAACATACTTTGAATTAATTCTCTTTAACTAAAACTCTTTTAACCATAATATTTCCACATATATAGTCGTGGACAATAATGACACAATCCAATAATATGGCTAGATTACATATTTATTCAATGCTAATAGCACAACAACATTTTTTTGAAATTAGAATTTTCCACTGACATAGAAAGGACGAGACAAAATCACACCTACCCATAGTTATTTCCTACCTGCTCCACCTCTTGCCTTCCATCGTCTTTTCGTGAGCATATCAGTCTTGAAATGACCCCCTCACCTCAAAGCCACAATACATATACACTCCTTTTTTCTAACACACTAACAAGAAACCATTCAATTAGAAACACCTCTCCACCGAAAGCACAACCAGTTTTTTTCCTGTCTTATTCTGCTGCCAGTTCAAATTCTGCTGCATATTATATTATCATTATATTGCAATCGTGCTCCAACGCTAGCGCCTCTTTCCACATATGATGGGCAGGAGGTCATTTGTCCGTAAGCAGAGGGATACACAGAACGCACGCCCTCAATTCACTTCCTTTTCTCGCTCTCTTGTTGTCACGTCAGGTGAGCACGTATTTTTTCACTCCGTAAATAAGTGGAGGGGGTATTAGTTAAGGTTATTATCACTTGTAAATTGTTTTTGAAAAAAGTATTGTAATATTTTCTTGTAACAAAATACATAGTTAATTATATTTCTCATATATCACCTTCGTGTCGTGCGTCGTTTTTTGATTGCATTAAATGTCAACATTAATAAACGAAGCGGACTGTGTATATATTATCTTTTCTTGACAGGGAAACCAACGATGTATAGATGGAGGGGTGAGTAACCTGGTGGCGATCTGTGACGAATGGCAGAGCGGTGCGTTGAGAATTAAACTTCATTGGTTCTGTCGAAGAAATGGGGTCTAATGGGGGCGAATGTGACATGATTGGCTTGAGGGAGAAATTTGCTCCCCATTGGGGAGGCTTAGACCCCCCTGGGACCTGAGGAAGACCGAATAGATATGTTAAGATTGTTTAATTGAATCCAGGACAACGGCAAATATAAAAAAATACTTGAATTTAAATACATATATATATATATATGTGTATATATATATATATATATATTATTGTTACAGCCAGTTATATATTTTATTGTTGAACGAGAGGTGTACTGGTTAACCTAGAAGGACACCTGTTTTCAGACAGGGATTTCTGAATGATAGGCGTTGACCCCTGGGTACTGTGGAATTGATTTCATTTTGGCCTCAGAGTTACAGGAGTCTGGACTATGACTGAACTGCACACCTGCAATCCTCCCAGATACGTAGCTAGTTTTGATCGGTTGGTTGGATAATCCGACTCACCCTGTTCCTATATATAAAAACAAGCGCCCAGTTTTTCAAGCCAGATTGGAGAGAGATTTGCGCCAATCTTGAGAGGAACCAGATCCGAACGCCTGCCCCTCTCTCCACTCGCCTGAGTGCCAACCACGAAGAAGAGAGATTTATGAATTTAAAATGTTTAGAACTGAACGTGTACATATATATATATATATATATATATATATATATATATATATATATATATATATATATATATATATATATGTATATATATATATATATGTAAAGAAGACTGTAATTTTCTCTGAAATTAATTTTTAGCAGATAGAATCCTGTTTGTCTGTCCTTCCTTTTAGCGTGTGCAGCTACACTTTTCGCTTTCAGTAAAATTCTACACATAGGCGTTTAGAATCTAATGTGGAGGTCTCTTGAACGACTAGACACCACAGTCATCAGTTTCAGACATCACGAGACACAGTTTCCAAAGAAGATCAGAGGTGAGTTCCTTGACCTCAATACGACAAACAGACCACAGACCTGGAGAGGAAGATTACAATCATGTCAAATCGTTAAGGAATAAGAAGTCATTCTGGAAGGAGAAAGAGACATCCATATCAAACATATCAGGTATGCTTTATCTCCTCCACAAGAAGGAAATCCATCTAATCGATAGATCTTCCTACGCGGACCATTCCCAAGACATCTAGTGGGTTGGTCACACGTCAGTAGCCGGTCTATAGGTGTACATTTTGATGCCTTTTGATCAGTATAAATGTTTCTGGCATGGAAATAAATTCGGTCCTGAAGAATAAAACATCCACGGAAACACAGCTGAAGGGTCAACCAAAGGTAATAACCACTAGACGTAACAAAATTAAGGTCCACGGTTTTAAAACTGAACAAACTGTTCTGGCATGAGGATGTGTTTTAGACGGACGAAAAAAAAACGAATATCTAAAAAGCACGCGCGAGGAAAAAATTGCGTCCTTAGAAAACGTGTGCCGACGTTGTTAAGGTGATCGGCGTAACCAGTGAGTTTGTCAGATCATGAACTCCAAGTGAGTAGTGTCTAATTGTACGTGTTGCAGCATACTCATATTAGCTGGGAGAACTTCTGTTCTGTGTAGTCCTTATGAGATCCAGGAGTTTGCAGTGCTACGTGTGCATCTTAGTGAGTTGCTTGTCAGAAAGGGCTGATATTCCCTAAGGTCTTGCTGGAAAGGATTTATATGCCATTATATTTATATGTCGTTGCTGTCATAACATGTTGTTGAAGGTTGATATGCCGTAACATGTAGTTGTAATGAGTCGATGTGCCGTAACATGTAGAGTTTGACTTATTTTAACATCGATATGAAGTTAAAAACTCAGTGTTCTTGAGTTGATATGTTCATGAGACAACGCAAGTCACGTGTGTGTAGGCACATAGTAATTCCCTATACCTCTTCGTGTGCACCCACGTTTGTTGAATGATTCTCTGTTTTTTTTTTAATCACGTGGTTGCTTGTTGTCGCTTTCTCAATCCACTCTATGTCAAAATTGGTTTTAAAACAGCATAAGAATTGCTATTTGGGATTTTTGGTGGTATTGTTGCAACACATTCTCTATTATGAAATTGAAAAGCAGAATATTTTTTTTCATGTTGCACACATGGCGGGAAAAAGTATTTGTATAGAAGTAAGAAAGATTATAGTTTGTAACACGTAAATAAAATACCGTGTGCGATAGAATCTTTTGATGCTTCACAGTTAAATTTATAAAGAACTAGACTACCCGTGACCCGTTGGGCCAGTATATTATAATAGTATGAAATTAATATATGAGCGTGACACGTTAGAAAATAGTTTTGTGACATAACAGAAACATTTCTATGAAAGGATATTAAAATGAAAAAAATAATATAGATAGATTTCTATGAGTCGTTCTGTTTATAATTGTTTTTTTTTGAAAAAATATAACAGCCATTGAATTATAAATGTTTTGTCATACTTATAGATAAACGTGCACTTAACAGATACCATAATACTTAAAGTAAAATTAAAATTTTGATATAGCTTTTTTAAATGACATTTTTAGTTGATAGTACAGAATAGTTAAAATACTCTCCCCATGTTAAGAATGGGTTTGAAATAGCAAATAAAAATAAAATGTAACTATTTTTCATTTATTTTAAACAAACATTCATAACCCATTGGGCCAAATATGTAAATGATATGTTACTATAAAGGTCAATAAAACTTATTAAGACAATGCTGAAAAAAAAACGATGTAAAAAAAAGCAGAAAGTATTAAAATTGTTTATTTGGATAATTTAAACGAGGAACAAAAAAAAACAATTGGGACGCTGAAAACGTACACAGTAAAGACATTCGTTTTATTGTCGCGTTGATTATTTATTTGTAACGCAATTAAAAAGAACATTTGAAATAACTTAAAGGTAATACTGGAATGAACGATGTAGAATAAAAGCAGAAAGTATTAACAATTATTTATTTTGAAACATTTAAACGTGAAAAGAAATAATTGGGACGCTGAAAACGTACACAGTAAAACTATACGTTTCTCTAAAGGTAGCGATTTGTGTTTATTTGTTTACGCTCTCATGGGTTAATGTTTTTGTACGCATGCGCAACCGGATGCTGTAAACCGGATGTGTAGTTACAATCCATGTTACGAGGTCATTTAAGTTTATAATTATATAGATTTCTGGCGATCAAAAATACTATTTAGTCTGTTAATATTTTTTCCGGAGTAAAGAAGTTATTATTTATTTATTTCCCTTTTTTCTGTGGCGAGAAATGTGTGTGTGTATGTGTGCGTGTGTGTGTGTGCCAATGTGCGTGAGGTTGACGCCATTTACTTTGCTACACGCGTATATCGGCCATTGAATAGTTTTCGATGTGTCGCAGAAAAAAGTTTCTTATTTGGTCTTTTATTTATTTTTTATTGAATTTCTCGTTGTACCTGGTTGGAGGGAAGTTTAATAATTGTATATGAATCGTGAGTTTGTTCATTTGTCGATTGTTGATGTGTAAACGAAATTGTCCTGAAAGATCACGATTTTAAAGAAGGGCATATATGACTACTAGAGTGGATATCTACCAATGTGTTGGGGACACCGGGGTAGTCTTTAGTTACCGGTTATATGTTATAGTTCCCAATATGAAGGATAGGTTGAGGAACCAGTTTATTACTAGGAGAGTTAGAGGTCATCGTTTGTTTCTAGGACAGTGTCATAAAAAATCAGCAATTAAACATGTGTTATGAGTTCATTTAAGAAGAGCAGGAAATGAGGCATACTTAAACAGGGTTACATATATACATATTTACAAGGAATATTATTTACATAGAAAGGTTCAGAGCGTTAGAGAGTCTTGTGTGTTTATAAACTAGCATGCATTTAGATAAACGTTCGTTGCGTGTATGCGTGCGTGAATGTTTACGAAAGTTCGTCGAACCATACGTTGGAAGCTCATTGTTTGTGGGCGAATGTGTTTATACGAGTTTCATTCTAACCTTGAGAAAGGTCAACGCCCTGTCGAGGCGTGAACGTAATTCGCGTGCCACTCATATTAGAGGTTCGAATCAAACGAGACATGTTGTCACCTCAACGACTCGACTGGGAAGAGGAAGAAGAGAGAGAAAATACGAAATACGAAACAGAGAACGCCACCTGTTCGGAAAATATCATTAAGCGATAACCCGTCATTCACGAAATGTAAGAAAATCACCAATGTAATTGACTGGAATATATTAAAGAGAGGGTAATTTTTTTAAGAAATTAAAACTAAAGAACTGATGCTAAATTTATTTGCATAAGAAGAAAACACAGACTGCACTGTTGATAAAATGATGTAGCATATGTTTTAATGCTGCTGGTCTCATCGGAGAATAAAGAGAAGAAAATAATTAGACAGTAATTATCGTTCTACAATTTGTGAAGATTACATGTTTATGAAAGCGACGCATTTAGAAATTAATATACTAATTTATGATACAGAATGAAAGCGACTGGTAATATTTGCATCATCTACATCCTATATTGCGTAATAGTAGGGAAATTGTAATTTATATATGGCATCAGCGCTTGCAAATCTTGTGTTTTTGTGTAGATGGGAATAATAGTCTTTACTTTATTATATATGGATACAATATATGCATATGCGTGAGTGTGAGAGTATGCTTGTGCAGAACTACACGTGCTTTCAAATTCGTGATTAAACGATGTGGTGTATAAGATTTTGTGTGTAAGATAGTTCATATGTTTTCGTGAAATATTTGAACAATTAATAAACGTGTACTTGGGAATGGTGTGCATCCATCTCACAGCCCATACTTATTTAATCAGACGCCGATAAATTTTGACAATGTTGAAGTGTATGCGTAATCAATCATTATTTAACACGATACACGAATTCTTTCATCACCCAACTCTAAAATAATTAGCTCGAGGATTTTAAGGAAACTCTGCAAAACCAAACCAGATTTGTTTATTACTTGTGCTTCTTTTAATTTGCTCCATTGACACCCTAGATATATTTATTTTTTTAGTCATGTCTAAATCCATTCAGGAACATGTGGAATCTAGAGAAACGAACACTGATTATGCAATAAAGTAATTTTGATTTACAATATCGACAAAATCCTTGTTTTCATCAAGATGAGATAACGGAAAGAAATATAAAATAATGGATAGGAAGAGTAAAATTAGAGAAATAGAGAGAAAATGAGATAAAAAGAAAATGGACACTGTTAAAATTGATAATAAAAGAGCATAGTAGAACAAAACTGAAACAGAGAAATAAAAGAAAAAATAGAAAAAAAGAAAAAAAAGCGAGAAATAGGATGAAATTGCAATAATGTATTTTGTTTCCCCTATCTTAGGTTGAGCATTTGGGAAGTAATATAGAAATTACTATTAGACTATGAAGCGATGCGCTTTGTGTAAACAAATAGATCTTAGTCGAAACATTGTTAATTCATTGCCCGCATAGCAGCAGTCGTATAGCGCAACGGTTAGAAGCTTGGACTGTCGTTTGGGCGATCGGGTTTAGATCCGAACTTGAGGTAGCTGATAAGCAGTGAAAAGAACGAAAAACAGTACTGTTTGTGAATGATTATACACAGACACACACAGACACACACATACACACACATACATACATATATATGCATATGATTAACGTAGGTGTCATACATCTATATTTTTATTGTCATCCAAATCGATGAAATCGCTCATTTTTCGATCAAATCGATTGCTGCCTAGATGAGAACCTATAACGTTGCACCTGGTAGAGGCTTTACATGTCTGTCTGCAGTCATTTCCTCCTACATATATTGTAGTCTACATTGCAATGTAAAGAATTACTTTTGACTTTATAATATTATTTTTATTTATAACGGCTTGAAGTACATTTTAAAATGCAAAGCCAAGTATTATGTTTTAGTTAAGCTCTAAGAAAAATATACACCAGACGCACCTTTGTATCAAAGAATCTACTGTATATTTTACATGCCTATTTATATATCTATTTTACGCCTAATCTAAAACTCACGCGTGATATTTGGACAACTAACCATTAACTATAGAATTACCTAATATAATTTGTGTGAACTGTATAAGGCAAAGTTTATTAACTATTTGCCTTTTAAATTAAGAGTTTAAGGAAGTATAAATAGATCCATTAGTTATCAGTATTCTTAGTTCAATCTGATATATAGTTCTAGTGCAGAGGAGTAATAGGTTAATCACTGAGGAAGTTTCGTCTTTAGTAGAATATTTCTTTAAAAACAAACTTATGAAAATGTTAGTGCAGAAAATATATTTTGAATAAAAACGAACAGCAGAAATATTTATTTATCAATTATAGCAGTATTTAAATGGTTTTTATTTTCAACCCAACAATTTCAAACACTTGGCATTAGATTATCCAGGAAGAGGTGTGGGATTACTCAATTACCATTTAATTTCCTGACTTCCTTACCCGTGTACCCTTACAATTCCTGTTGAGTTTAAGATTTGTCGATGGAAATGGTGTTCTCGCAGTCTCTGTACATGAAAAAAATGCCAACTGACTAAATGGACGTCATGTCAATGATGACATTTTCATAAATATTTTTATTCATGTTGTTTTGCAAAAAGTCTCCATACTTTTGATCAGATGCTAAATATTTAGCAAGCAAGCTTCAAGAATGATTTCAAATCTCTTTATGTTAAGTATATATCAGTATCCATTAATGACTACTGATCGCTCTGGACAGAAACGTGCAAAATTTATCGTTTAAACAGAATGTATTGTTTCAGATTATTTCTGTATAAAATAAACACCCACACAACATACTAATCTGTAAAATAATCGTGTAAATATATGTAGGATAGGATTTCAATATAATATTAGACAATAACGCTTGATATGCCCGAAAAACAAACGGAGACAAAGATCCATATGTGTGCTATGTGTATGTGTTCAGTATATAAAATAATTTTAGCGCATTTCAATAAAATTAAAATGTTATTTTCAATTTAATTTTTTCTGTCATATTCCAATGTAAAATCTACAGAAAAAGAGAATGGAAGTCTGTCGGCATATATGGGAACTGGTCAGTGGGTCATAATGCCATAACAGCTTCCAAACTCCGATTAGATACTAGTTTAATTAAGCTCATATATACAGTATAATCACGTTGACACGTCGGTTCTCGTAGGATCATCGAAGTTAAGCAATGTTGAGCGTGGTTAGTACCAGGTGGATGACTATGTAGGAATTCTAAGCGCTGTATGTGCTCTGCGCTTATCTCGGCATTTGTTTCCAGTTGTCCTGTACAGAAACTTCACTGGCCACTGGTATCAAACAATACCGACCCAGGAGAGGTGTGGTTGGAGATTGCGCACCTTCTGCCGCAAAAGTTTCACGCGTGGGCACCCCTACGTGGGTATCCATAGTTTGTCAAGGACTGAAGGAGCCTGTGATAATTAAGTTCATAGCGTATTAGGCAATTTTCTAGGGGATAGTGTACAGCTGATCCTAAAATTATTGGTGCCCCCATAACCTACGTGAATAATGGGAGTTAGAATTATTTTAAAACCTCAAATACGTACTCATATAATTGTTTATATAATAACAAATGTACCTCTTTCTCCTTATCTAATTCTTCATCGTTGATTATATATATATGTATATATATATATATATATATATATATATACACACAGAAACATATATATATATATATATATATATATTAAAGTGTATTACTTCCATGAATATATATTTTTTCTAGCAGGCTGATCTGCTTTGCTTCCACCGTAAAGTACGCTTATGTATGATAATTTGATCTATTATTGCATTTATTATTATAGAAAAAGTCAGTGTATGAATATATATTGTATCTAATATACTGTAATAATTTTTAAGTGAAAATATATATGAATTGAGTGCCATTACCTTGAATAAAAACCAATGCCATTTAGTTGTCAAGCGATATCTGCTTTCATATTATTTAAGGGCACATGAATATAAACACTGTAGAAATGAACGTATAAGTGTATATTTGCGCATGCGTAGAAGAACACTATAATCGACTTCAACCGGCTGAGTTCTAAATTAAAAATTTTAATCGCTTAGCAGCTATTTATCTCGACTAAAAACAAAATCGGATTTTTTCCACATGACCAAATGCCCTATGACGTAAGTTACAAATCTGAAGACCAAAAATTTACAGGGTTTGTGATGCACGGTCTCGCACTCCCATAAACTCGGCCTCACTAAAATATGCTAAGCATGTTTATTATATATATATATATATATATATATATATATATATATATATATATATATATATATATATATATATATATACAGAGAAAGAGATAGATAGATAAATAGATAGATATATAGATAGATAGATAGACGTTACGGGAATGTGGGAAGATTATGCCAATCTTGTAGACTCATAAGATTCTGAACAGGGGATTTCACCTAATTTAATTCTCCCTCTAAAAACACTTCTAATACTTTTTAATCAGGACACAAATATATTTATAGTATTTGCACGCATGCAAAGGCCTCAGTGCTTAAGATATCTTACTGAAATCATTAAAGTTGCTGTTAAAATCACCTCTTTATAATATGCTGTTACATATGCGGATATTACACCCTCTAAACAATTATGCGGGATACTCTTGCCAGTATATAATAAATGTGCAATTTTTTAAGTAATAAGCACGGGAAGATTATAATGGTGTATTTGTGCAAACATGATTTTTCTCTTTTGGCAATTTTCCAGCCTTTATGACAGATCATTTCATGGCGTTTACGACCTCTTTGAATGGTTATTATCATTTAATTCTTGATAAGGCTTCAATATTCAACTCTGATAGCGCACGCCCCCTGTCTTTATTATTTCACGTTCTTTGCTTTTTTTTTTTCATATCGGAATTTATATAAGCTTTTATTAATTTATTAAATGATTCTTATTCTTTTAAAATATTTTGTCACAAATTTACATCACCTTTCCTGAGTTTACGGTTATCTGTATTAATAACACCAATTATTTATTTTCATAAAATCATTATTGTGATTAACTTAGAGAAATGTCCAGATAAATTTGTTTCAAGATGGAAATTAATGTGACTATTTAATTTAAAATTACAAAATGGCGCGTGGAATTTAAACAAATATTGCGATACAGATACACGGAACCACAAAAATTCAATGCTCTAATCGCCAACATAATTATTAATATTTATACGCATAATTGCTTTAATAGCAATCCATGTCAGGCTATTTCCCACATTTTAATTTCAGACATTATATTCATGTTTTACAAGAATCACATTTGCCTCGAACAGATATATTTGTATTCCGCTATAAATGAAATAACTTCAACATCGTCAAATAACGCACCTGTTTATCTTTTTCTGGTCCGTACATTTCCTCTCGAGACCGCCCAATGGGGAGTGTAGCCCTATAAGCATACGTAATAAATGAACATAAACTGATATGATAGTCGATTCAAAACGCCAAAACAAACAAATAGAACATATAAAAATGAATCTATACTTTTAAAGAAAAGACAATGATATGTTAGAGTAAATTAGGAAAGATAACACTTGATTGCATATATTGATGTAGACTGTACTGTTTATATATAAATATGTGGAAAGAAATAATATGTAGAAACCACAACCCTTTGCATAAGCCTGACGAATTCTCACGAGACTGGAACGTGGAATATCCTGTGTAGCTTAATTGCGATACATATTTTTATAACTTACTATATATTTTTTCAGAATGTGAGAGATTGTATATAATAAATTCCACGGCCAATCAACGTCGCATCCCACAAGAGCCATGACAGTCAAGGAACCGGAAGTCCGAGTGTCGAGTTTCGCCCACATTTGGGCTCATCAGTTAGACACATCCGAACTCAGGATTTCTATTAACTAATGTGTTGGTTAATAGCAATAGAAATTCTTGTGTGCGGGGCGTTTGCTCAGTTGGTAGAGTGCTTGCCTCGCATGCAATAGGTTCGGGTTTCGAATCCTGCGTTCGGATGTGTCTAACTGATGAGCCCAAATGAGGGCGAAACTCGAGTCTTGGACTTCCGGTTCGTTAACTGTCATGGCTCTTGTGGGTTGCGACGTGTTTGGCTGTGGAATTTACCTTATATATATATATATATATATATTTGAATATTTAAAATGTAAGAGATGACATAATTGTTTCCAAACAACGTTGCAGATCACATGAGCAACAAAAGCCAAAAAAAGCGATACTAAGATTCGAGTTTCGCCCTCAGTTAGTTTCACCACTTAGGTACATCCGAATTAGAGTTCGAAACACGGACCTCTATCATGAAAGGCGTGTACTCTACCAATTTACTAACTGAACCACTCACAGGAAAATCTGTCAGCTCTCAAAAGTCAAACAAAGCTCGCCGGATTCCTATTATTAGATGTACCTACTTCGTCTCAAACAAGAGATTTTATCATGCAACAACTGAGAACACAAGCCTATGTCTCGCAAATACACTTGCTAGGAAGGCATCCAGCAAGCAATCTTCGCAAGCAAATGTTTGAATTTCTCAGGATATGATAGTTGACATAATCATTTCTAGAGTCCAAAACTCCTTGCAGTTTACTTGAGCCATGAAAGCAAAATAATCTTAATTTTGAGATAAAGTCTTGGATTTTCAATAGTTTGATGATCGCACTCATTGTTTGTGACGAAGTAGGTACATTTCATAATCGGATTGGGACGTGGTTTGCTTGATCTCTATAAGGTGATAGAATTTCTTGTGTGTCGCGCAGTTGTTTGGTAGGTATATTACTCGTCTCGCATGCAAGCGATTCGGGTTTCGAATCGAGAGTTAGGAAGTGTCCCACTACTGTGCCAAATGAGGATTCAACTCTTGATCTTCCGGTTTTTTGGCTTTTATGGCTAATGTCAGCTACGATGTTGAAGGCATTCTGTATGAATGATTGCAGCATTGCATATTGTTTTTACAATGGCGGCTTGTTTAAAATAACTCTTTTAAAACAACTTCATATTTTAGCGGACGGATTAAATTGAATCACGTTTAATTATTTTTAACGAATAGCTGATAAATGCAAAAAAAATTCTATAACCACGTCCAAATAAATCATATATGGAGATTCATGTCTGCATACCAAAAAATTTACGATGAGTCTGTTTGGCAAAAGTTTTTTAAGCAAAAACATACGCGTATACATAAAGAAAGAAGCTTATCTTTACTCTAAACTTTTTACGCAAATATTATGCAAGTATAAATTATTTAGAATATCTGCATTAATATAATTACACGTACTAGTAAACTAAAGCTGATCATCTCATGATAAACTGAAAAAAAAACTCACAGGGAATATAATAAAATGAATGTTTAAAAGAGTATGCAAATTAGCTAGATTTTTTGTTAGTATATGTTATTCCACGACCCATATATAAGAAAGGTGTATATTCATTTTAAATAAATAGAAAAAGGGTTGTTTTTATATGAATATCAATATACAATAAATATTTTAGGAGTATATATATATATATATATATATATATATATATATATATATATATATATAGCGAAGTGAAGCAAACGTGTTTGACCAAGATGGGTAACAATTTGGGTAGGTTAGGCGCTCTATGTATCGCGCAGAGACGTATAAATTGCTATCTCTGAGAGAGATAAACCTTCAGTCTACATAAAGACATATATCTAGAAGCTGCAAACACTCTCATGTAAAATGCTACGCTTTACTGTTTGTTCGCACTTGTGACTGTCAAGAAAAATTAGAAGTTGGACTAAAAAGTGTTGTATGTTATACACACAATCTTCACTACTATACACATTTTCACTTTGGGTTACCGAGCAACTTCGTGGTAGAGTTTGAGCTCGTACCTCTTAATTGGACAGGAGTGTTCATCATATACACTCGTAAGCAAAAAAACCTGGACCAAACAAATTTTATACATTTTATCGCACTTAAAAGTTATATTGAACAAAGAACAATTGAACAAGGAAACTTAAACGATATTAATAACACAGAACAATACATTTACATTAATAAAGACTTAGTATGGAATCGCATTCCCGTTTGATTTCTTTAAAAGAGCAATCCTTTAAGATATGCTCTCAACCAAACTGGAACATTGTGAATAGTAGATGCTATTCCATGCGCTTTACACAGCTTCCTACAGTTTGACATTGTTCGAAAAGGTTCTTCCATCACATGCACGAGATATTATGGACAAAATATTCCCGATTGAGTTTAAATCGGATCTTTAATCTGACCGAAATATCACATTAATTGCATTATCAGAAAACCATTGTTGTGACTTTATCAGTGTGTGCAGGGGCTTTATTATGTTGAAAAATAATGTTCGGAGATATTCACAGCTTCTGGATACTTAGTAACAATCTTGTTTCTAATATTCGAATGTATTCTTATGACTTTGCACATCTAATAAGTTCCCTACCTCTTCTGGCAGTAAAAAATCCCCATACCATTATCCCTCCATTCCCGTGTTAACTGTCGTTTTTATGCAATTTGGTAAAAATATTTCCCTAGTTCTTCGATTGCACCATTCTGGAGCATCAGGAGCATCAATAACAAGACAAAATGTGGATTCATCTCACCAGAAAACATTCCTGAACCAGTCTGTATCTTTCTTACCATAACACGAGAAAAATCTCCTTCTATCATTGATGTTCTTCTTGGATAAAAATGGCTTCTTAAAATTCCATTTCTTTCATTTTTCTAGATATTGTATATCTCGAAAGAGAATTTCTATACCCTATTTTTAATTCCTTGCTATGGTCAACACAAGTTTTCTTTCAATCCTTCAAAACAGTTTATTTAAGCCTATGGTCGTCCTTCAGAGTTCATGCTCTAGGGCGACCAGATCCAGATTTCCCTTTTATCAAGAATTCGATTTCGAATGCGCTCCACTCCAAAAAGTTTCTTTTCTTAAAATATCAAAAATTCTGCTTGTAAATAATTTTGGACTTCCTTAATCCTGCAATTCGGTTTTTTATATCCTCCTCAAGATGCAGCCTTAACATTTTTAGATTCAATCTCTCCGCTTATTATTATATGCTATAATAATAATGATCTGCAAAATAGAAATCTTCAGTTAAAATTAATAAAACTTTATGGACAAATATTGAAAAATCAATTTCTTCCCTCTTTCACTTCTGATCCCCCTTTTTTTGCTTATATATTAATTTTATAGCTCTTCCTGGCATAAGCTTTTGATGTTACATAAAAACGCCACATCTATTCGTCTTATTGGTTCATATTACGTAAACATTTCTTTTATTGCTATCACTACTAATAAGATTGTATTTCGTTAACAGTATCTATTAGCTTTTTGATTAGGAAATGTTGTAGCAATTAATAGACAATTATTGGTATCACCTAGTTCAAATACTTTGAAAATAATGAATGTCATAAAGCCTAAGGAAATTATCGTGTGTGTAAGAAGTTAGATATATGGCATTTCTTTATAAACTTTATTGTTTCTTATTATAAAAATAAACAATATTTCTGTTAGTCACTCATGATATATTTCCATCACTTCAAATAAATATTTATATATCAGTAACCATGGTATATACGTGCAGAATACGAGATTTATGTTGAAATAAGAGATTTAAAGTCGGCGTTCTGCATACTTTGAAATAGAGAGACGATGATGGTACTTCCGATCATAAGTTAGCCAAATAACTAATGCAAACAGAAAATAGTGTGTGGATGAAACGGGTTACAAGAACAAAATATATCAACTGTGTTTGTGACCGTTGCTTAATAAATGCAATATTTAACAATATATTCATGTATGAAACTTATCCGGTTTCCATAGCATGAAGTCCATCATACAAAATAGAAACATAACCCTGAACACAAAAGTCAGAATTTTGAAGAGGTAAATATGGTCAATTCTCATTTACGGTTGAGAATGTTAGATAATCGAGAATATAGTTTTTAAGAAGAATTTTACGAGACTCGTGCTCAGAAAAGATAACAAACGAAGAAGCCATGCGTAACACGGCGTAATGCAGATCACTACTCAATACCGTCCATGCCAGACAAGTATACTTCTTCGGCCATTGATACTAGGAAAAATCCTCGGATATAATGTAAAGTCAGACAACGAAGAAAATCCGCTGAAAGTCTGAACGGAGTAACTGGAAACAGGACTATGACTACAAAAATACGAAATGATGAAGGGACTGGAGAGCCATGACCATCGATGTCTGTAATAATAGACCTGATAGCCAATTAAGGAGATTTAACACAGGTGAAAACGTATGTTGACGTTTCCTTAGAAGTAAAATATTGCAGTGACTTCAATACTTTACTGCTTATAATATTTTGGCGATAATCTAGACTGCTTTGATTATAACAAAATCAGAAACCAGAGAAGAAAAAAGACTAAGGATTAAATTATGAAATAATATAAAGTATGTGTTAGATAAATGTGCGTAGTTAATTATGAAAATGATATTTCAAATTAAGATAACATAACCCTCTATGGAAACTTGATTAATGCATATATATTAAATAATAAAGAACAATAGCTAGGGCAAACCTAACAATACTGTTGATATAAATAAAGTAAACGTCACATTTATTTCATTTAATGAATACCAAGCGCCAATAAATAAAAATGAAAACACGTTTTTTACAATATTTTCATAAAATTCAAACAAATAGACATAGAAATAGGCAGATAAAATTATGTTTTATAAGATTTTAACGAATACATATCATTTATATACATTTCTTTTGATTATATATTTTCATAATAGACAATGTTTTTCCTAAATGATTATTTAGAAGAAACTGCGAATTTAATCGAGTGCCAAAATTTAAAGAAAATATGTTTGATTTCTTATGATCTGCACAGCATATACCACAGACTTAACAAGTTTAAATTTAACATTAAAACATTATGACCAGTAGAGAAATGTAAAAAATAAAATGGTGTTATTAACCCATGAATGTGTATATATACACATATATATGTATATATATATGTGTGTGTGTGTGTGCGTGTGCGTGTGTGTGCGTGCGTGTGTGTGTCTATGTGTGTGTCTATGTGGGTGTGGAAAAGATAAAACCGAACTAACTACTAATTTTTTTTCAATCACATTGTTTTTGTTGAGGGCAAAAATACATTTCTGTTATAACAAATGAAAAGAATCATATATATATATTTTATTTGGGAAAAGTTTGTTTGTATGATTTTATAATGGCCTTGGAAAGATAAATTATAAATAGAACATATATTGCCCCGCCTATTTGTTTTCTTTTAGTTAAAGAAACATAAAAAAGGGGAACGGAATAGAAATAAATTACCAAATGCAACATCCTTGCTGATTTCGAAAGAAAGGGCTTACAACAGAAATCTCGACGTCTTCAAGAAAAGCGCCCGCATCTAACCACAGAACCGCTAGAATCTGGAAAATGTATTGAATTAAAATATTTTAATATGGCTAGTGAAGCAGGTACTCGTTTTCATGTGAAATGTAGACGTTATATATTGTGTTAAAAGAAATATATATATATATATATATATATATATATATATATATATATATATATATATATGTAAGTGATTTACTTACTAAGCAAGAGAGGGTTTTATTAGATTGTCTTCGATATGTATCGATAATCCATAATCAATGAAATCCGATGAAAGAAGGAACAGTAGATTTTGACTAAAATAAACACATTATACAATCTAACATCACAAGTGCATTTCATAACTCTATATTATTTTATTTTATTGAAATGATTTGAGATGAATAAGTTGTGCATTTATTTATTTATTTACAGACTGTCATTCTTATCTTCATGTCCGTTGTTGTTTCACCACGTTTCTGCTCACTCATCCTCTGGCCTTTTCAGGTGATTAACTGCGACGGGATAGAAATTCTGAGTCTTGTAACTGTGTTTCCAGTAATTACTGCCTTCCATAGTTGTTGCTGTCTCGCCACGTTTTGGTTAACTAACCATCTGGCCTGCTTTAGGTAGGATTGAAAACGCTATGCTAATACAATACTCACTTGGAACCGTAGCGATACAACACCTCTACCCACTCAGAAGGCCAGAGGATGCGTGGGCCGAACGATGTAAAACAACAAAAATGAAGTCTGCAAATAAATAAAAGTCATTTGAGAAATGTTATTGCTACATAAGCTTTATGGTTAGGTATATAAAATGAGGAGACGCAATCGAAATCAATGTTTCTTTTCAAAGCACACTTGATCCATGATACTTGTTGTTCTTTCATTTTAAATTAAAATTCAAGCCCTTATAACAGCACAAACTGTAAGACCAGCCATAAAATTACCGGTAGGTTCTTTAATATAACAAGGCTGCGTCCGAAATGAATGTTTTTGTTTAGAACACTATTAAACCATGATACCTGATTTTTGCATTGTAAACTTTTATTCAAGCTATTATATATAAAATAATTTTCATACATCAATTGTAGTTTGTCTATAGTGAACTGTAAACTAAAATGTATTGTAGATAAATTCACCGCAGGGAGGTATGTGAAGCTTTTCCACTGTGCATCGTGATGGGCCTCAAACTAGAGCAGTCAGTCAATGGATTTGATTAAAAAATTGATGATTTATCCAATGTCGATGACAATAAAATATAGGAGTGGGAAACATTCGTTAATCCACACTCAATCTCGACCAACATCGGATCTCCTTGCTGGTATACCAATAAATTCCCATTGATATTATATGTGAAGTTTAGACTGGCGATTTTATCTTGACTGTTAATATCATGCCTTTTGGGCCGATATAAGCTTCAGCATTCATAGGTTTATCTTGTCATACCCGAGAGTATTTCTGTTGGTTGGAATTTTTTCTCGGTGTGTCGGAAAATTTTACTAAATGCACGAATTCTCCCAAAATGTTCTACGTTCGACAGAAATATTCCCGACTTCGACAAAACACACCTAAAATAGGTCGGGCGTAGCATCTATTAAAACGTTGTAAAAATAAAACTCCAGATGAGAACAGTAAGCCAAATATTCCAAATAATACGAATAATGAATTCTTATCTAAAAAAAAGTGGAAATAAAATACGCATATATCTTTTATTATCTCATCATTTTAATGTTAACAGGATTTATTCTGTCTGTTAGGCATTAGTTTTAAAAAGGTATCGTGTTATAGTAATCATTCTTGCGCATAAATATACACATCGTAAGACAAAATAGTATTTTATTCGGCGTAAAAGGCAGACAGATTTATATTTGTAAACTTTTGCCTTTTTATTCTTTTCTTTTTTTTTGTCCCGTCGGTCTTCCATAATTTGCCGTAGCATTCCATTGATAATCCTCTTCAAACGCAATATATCATTCTAAAAATGACAGATCTGATTCTGACACTACTCCCGTCTGTTTATCGCAACTAACATGTTTTCAATGCCCGGCCATACGCCTTCGATCAAACATGACAGGACAGCCATTTTTGATCAGAACCCAAGCTGTGTATCAGTCGACATATTCATTGATCCACCCACGTGTTTTGCTTGTCTGGGCTCCCCTCTTTTCTTCGCTTTCATCTTCACTTCTATTCATGTCCTATTGAAATCATTGTTTATAATAGCAATCTATCACGACAGCGCATGCACAAACACTATTCATATTTTAACAACTTTTAAAATCGTGACGTTCTTTATTATTACTACATTTAATATGCATTGATGTTGTACTAGTGTTTTTGTTTAATCTTACTTTTTTCCTTTTGTCTGTTTCTACTTTAAATGTGGCCATCGATATTTAGAAAAGCCTCTGTCGGTCGGTTTATACTAAACATTGATTTATAAATCAACTTTTTTTTTGTCAGTAATCAAAACCACTTAGATTATTCGTATGTGTTTCTGTATAAGCTTTGTTCATTTACTGCTAGTGATGTTTAAGTTAAAAAATAGAGATAGAATGTTAATATATTTTTGTCGGGCAGACTTGGTTTTAAATAGCATTCTGTTTGTCTCGTTAAAGTTTAAAATATCACTTTGTTTTGTTTCGTTTTAAATAGCGCTGTGTCTAAGTTTGAAATAAACAGGTACAGTAGAACCCTCAAAATAAGGTGGTCCTAGGATATTGTTTTTCAGGTTACGATGAGGAATATAATATTTTCCCGTCCATTTGTAACAGTTTTTGCCCCACTTTACAGTGTTATTTATTATGTTATTTGATTATATACATGTGTATTATACACTGTACTGTATTTTGTTACTAATTTTTAATGCCGGGGGTTTACCATATTACATATAAGGTTGAAATAGCTATCATTGCCTTGGTCTCGTGTTTATTTTTGATATTTTGCTTTAAATAACATTTCTATTTGTTTCTGTTACAATTAAGTTTTTTTTTTTTTACACGGTGGTCACCACTTATCAAGGACTGGGATCCACTCAGGGATAAGGGTTATTGCAACTACAGTACGTTAGTGTGGAGATTTATTGAAGTGTTTACTTAAGGGGGCGGTTCATTAGGAATTCGTTTACGTTGGACTTGAAGGCATCCAGGTTGTAGTCAGGTGGGAAGTAGGATGACGGAACAGAGTTCCACAGGCGTGCAGTTCTAAGAAAGAAGCTTTGTTCATGGAATCTACGTTTTGATTTAGGCACAGATAAAGAGTGGCGAAAACTTTTGACAGCGGATTCAGCTAGACGGGTGTTTTTCGTGAAAGATTGGCGAGGAGGGACCAGCGATTGGAGTTTAGACAAGCACCTGCCATGGAAATCACGATAAAACAAGGATACGCTCGCAACGTCTTTTCTGTGGGAGAGAGTTTGCAGGGAAGAGAAAAGGGCATCCCCCACTAAGCCACGAAGTCTATGTTGTACTCTGTCAAGGCAGGATAGGCTGTTTATAGCAGCTCCTGCCCAGATATGTTTGCCATTATGTTTCTCGTTAAGTTTTATCTAGCATTGACATTTGCCTGCCACGCTTTGTTCTAATAATAGCTAAAGTATCCGGCGTTGCCAAGTTGTATATGATATATTTGAATAGTTTGTCCTCATACATTATAATAAAATAGATTACACAAAATAAATTCATAATGGCTTCTTTTTCCACACACCCATTGTGGTGGGAGCAGCAGTGCATTTTATTTTATAGCGGTTTCGCTAGTTGGCATAATCATTTTTTATAGTCATTCTTTCAAAATATGAGGCAAGAGTTGCAATTACTATTTTATATCATAGTGCATATCTGGAAAGGTTAAATCTCTTTTTGTTTTAGCTATTTAACGGACAATATGTGCAATCATGGCAGTAGTAACCTATTCTGTTAATGAAATAATAAAAATTCGATTTCCACCAGGAAAACTGGTAAATGAACCTGTAGCATTAATTTTGAAGAGTCTCTACATAAACAACATTGTTGATGTGACCACCAACGCGCGTGTAAATGTTGCAGAACGTTCAATGCGTGGGAAACTGGCTATGAGAAAAGAGAGGGATATGAAGATTAGTTCAACAATGTTTATGTTTTGTCCTTGAGCTTTATCTATAGACATACCAACACTATTTTTATTAGGAATTGTAAACGCTTGAACTGAAATGGCATGTAAGAAGGAATAAGAGGAATCAAAGGAATTAATACGATTTCACCCTTAAAATTTCCTGTTATTATAATGGCTTCCAGAACAATTTTTTTTCCAAGATTTTATTGCTAACCGTGTTCCATTGCACAATGTAGTTTGATCAATATTTCTTATTAATATAACTGGGTTCCTTCCTTCACTATGAGATTATGCTCTGGCATTTCAGGGGGTAGTAGTGAATTTGAAAATTCTACAGGGAATTCTACTGCATGATCGTCGTAAATAACAATATCAATGGACGGATAAGCATGCTTTAACCTTGGCAACTCTTGCAAAAGATTATAATTGATTAGTTACGTTAACATGAAAACAATGTGAACATATTTTAAAAGTAATTGTTAACAATGAATACCTTTTTTTAATTATAAACAATTTTAATATAAATAGAAATATAAAATTATCAGAACGTTTTAAAAATATAAACAATATTGATAGATGTTTCCATAATTATAAACTATGAAAACTTTTTAAAGCAATATAAAAATAGCACTTTTTATCGTTTGAAACTATGAAAATCTTTAAGTTTAAACAAAATAAATAGAATTATAATTATGTTACACAATGTAAAAGGCTTTATTTTTAATTCGAAATTGAATCACATAATTATAATAAATTCGTGTGAGTAGTTATAAACGATACAAATTAATATTAAATACGAGTATTCTATTGCGACTTTTAATAATTGTAACGTGTATTCTCTTTCAATTATTTGGTAATTTATTAATTTTACCGTGTATTCTCTTTAACAACTATGGCGACCACTTTCAACATAAAAAATATACTCTTTAATATTTGCAAAAATACTTAATTGAGGAAAATTAAAATGTGATATTCGTTTTCAGCATACTTGAAACCCGAAAAAGTCGCCATCTTATTATAAAAAGGTTCAGTAGTCATGTACTTTATGTACCATGCTGACATAATGACGTTATTGTTTCGCAAGCCATTCTTAACATGGAGAGAGGAGGGTGTTTTGTAACTATTCTCTGCTTCCACCTAACAATTTAATAAAAACAAAGATATCGAGAAACTTGCATTAACCTGATAAAAAAATTAAAATAGCGGTGTCAGTCCATCGGTCTTTACTTCCTCCTTGACTCTATTTTGATATTTAGTCCCGCTGTGTTTTTTGGGGGGGCAGTGATGTTGCAATGGGCGTAAGGTTGGGTTACAGAAGTTATACATATGTGGTTTCAATGTTCCTGCTTTCATGTAGTGTTTAATTTTTTTTCCTTTGCAGCAGTTTGTCTCGCCCGCAGTTGTTGCTCCTGTGTGTTAGTTTCCACAATAAAGAGTTGTTCCTTAATATTTCAGCTGTTTTCATGCTTGTTGTTCCTTGCGTTTTTCCAGTCATTGCGTTGATTCCAATTTCTCCCAATCGTTTTGCAATGTTTTTTCGGGATTGTTCTTAGTGCCCCTACTTTTATAGGTATTATTTTGATTTTCTTCATCTTCCATATCCCTTTCAGCTCTTTGGCTAACACTGTGTATTTACTCCGTTTCTCATTTTCTTTGATAATCACTCTGTGGTCAGCTGGAACAGCAAAGTCTACGATTTGACATGATTTTCTTTACTTGTTAATTCATACGACATCCAGTCTTCCTGCTGTAATATGTTTATCAGTTTGTATGTCCATGTCCCATAGGACTTTATGATTCACGTTTACAAATACTGTTGTCGATTTTTGTTTGTACCCCTTTTCTATGGGTTCGAGATGCAGTTATTATCATCATTTCCAATATACTATCATTCCCACTTGGTCGTGCTTGTTATTGTATTTATTTTGGGCCAGTTTTCTGCATTCACTTATTGCATTGCTTATCGTTTCGTCTCGTTATCCACATAGTCTGCATTGCCTGTTTTCTTGTGTTTTGTCGATCTTTCTGAGGTTAATTCTTATCGAGTTGTCTTGTATTGCCGTTATTAGGGATTCAGTTTCTCGGGTATAGTGTCCTTTTCGCATCTATGTTCAAATGTTTCCGTTATTTAATTATTATTGCCATCATTATTTCTTACTAGTAGCTCAAACACAGTGAGCCGTTACTGATAATAACATGTTTCGTTTCATGGAGTCTAATTACCAAGTGTTCTAAAATGCCCGTCACTACCTGTTTTACAAGGAAATGCGGCCGCCTTTCCATGTAAATAAGAAGAACATTAGATAAATGTAAAATTAGATTATGATCAGCCGAGACGCGAACCTTGTGAGCAAGGTTCAGAATAAATTCAAATATTTGAATGTGAGAATTTAGCTATTTTTTGGAAATATATATTGTTTGTATTGTAAAAAGAATGTAATTGTTCGTTCTTTCATGAAAAGTGAATTTAAAAACAGGTTAGTTGAGAATTCTTTGTTGTCGAAAGTGTGTTTGAGAACGTGTGCTGAGCCACGTGAGTTAGTCACGTTTTGGAATCACACATATGACATCATAGCAAAAAGGGAATTCTCAATAATAGGAGCTAGGATTAGCAGTTTAGAATAGTCGACGGTCGAGCAGAGGAGGCAGAACATTGAGTCTGCTACTCAGAGAGAGAGAGAGAGAGAGCTAGAGCTAGAGAGAGAGAGAGGGAGAGAGAGTTAAAGTCAGGGTCCTTTGGAAAAGAAGAAAACCACATTAACTTATGTGGATCCCGAATTTGAATTCTTAACGTCATAATCATTTCGACCGGTCAAATGAAATAAGTAATAACCATCGATATTTGTAACTGTTTGTCTTCGTGTCGTCATTAAACAATTGAAGATAATGTGTTAATCATCTTAATATGAACTTTGTATACACCCCTACTAAGTAATGTGTCTCCTCCTCCATCATAAGTAATGATTTCCCCTCCTGTGTTAAAAGAACTGATCACCCTCTCTCCTCGCTAATATGTGATATAAGAATCCACAGAACTGTAATATATATATAAATGTCTTCCCACCTCTGTGTAAAAGAACATTAATCACACTCCCCTTCAATAAGGAATTCCCATCTCACTGCTATAAATATCTTCTCCCTCATCGTTAATATAAAATCTGCGTCATCTTAAATATGACCCCATTCCTAGGCAACACGCGTAGCTTCACTATTTTAAACTGTTTTGCGTTCTAACAACATCTAATTACCATTGATATTATTTCTCATATTGAATGTTGAGTTTTGTTGAATCTTAGTAACGGTAATTAAACGCAAGATTATAACATTCTACTTGCCTTAAAGTGAGTGACGGGCTTATTCTTTTTCTCTGTAGTCTTTCCATCATCCATCATCCTGCATGCCCATTTTTGTCATACCAAATGAGGGTGATACCACCGTGACTATTTGATTCTGACAGTCAAATTCTGTAATTTATCTTATCTATTCTGCTGGTTTATGTTTTAGTTTTATTTTTAATTTTCTTTCCGACTTAATTTTTGTTTACGATACTATTCAAATTTGGGAAAATGTGATTCTTACAAAATTCCGGCTTAAATTGACGTAATTCACCCACCTATGTAAATTGTCACACGTGATATTTAGTTAGATATCGGTTTCATATTAAATACCGACTGTACTTATAATGATGCCAAGCTACGACCGTTTTGTCCATTGATTTTCCCGGTTATTTGATTGTATTTTATTAATATTTTTCTACATATTCTATTATTTCTTGTTATATATTCACAAATTGCCCACCTTTTATTGAAATATGCGGTTATTTTCCCCATTTGTGAGTTCATGTGTAATTTTAATATTCATTTATCTTTATGTAAACCTACATTTTGTTCATTTGATTTGAACCGTTACATGTCGCTCACATATATGCCTGATTCTCATTGCCCGTAAGTGGATATAACATTTTCCAATATAGAAGATACTTTCTGCATTATTAAAACAATACGTATGGATGATTATATTTTGATATATATATATATATATATATATATATATATATATATATATATATATATTAAAGTGATTCAGAGTTTTAGAAGTAAATTACAGACTTCGCCACTAGAATTATCTAACCAGCTAGCTTTGAACAGTACTGGACCACAAAATGTATTTTATTGATCTATAGCTTCTGTGTAGCAAGTCATCGTTGTGTCACATCTTTGGGTAGATGCATCAGTAGCTGTTGACTTTTTGAATGTGAGTTTTAACAAGGGGTACATACAGTGCATTCCAATATGGCATTTATATGCAGAGAGAACTGTTCTCAGGTACTGGTGAGGAGGGTTGATGTGGTGAGCAGTGATGGAACACTGTAGACAAAACAGTCGCCGAGCGATATAAAAATATGAAGACTGAGATAACGTGTACAAGTGAAAAGAAATTGAGGGCTTCCAGGTAAGTATCATGGTGGAAACCAAGAGGTTAGAAAATTAATAATCTGAGCGAATGTTAATATTATGTATATCCGTGTGCGTCACTCATTCATTTAGATAAAAAAATAAAAAAGTATAATTATTCAGTTAAAAAGCTCCCTCCTTTTTCTTATGTCTATTCTCTCAAAAATAATTGGAGGAAAACTCAGCGAAAGTCTCCTTATGTATTTCAGGCATGAAACATTTTGTTCATCTAAATAAGATAGAGGAAACGATCAATGATTACACATAATATTCAACAGAAAATAGGCGATGTTTAAAAGAAAAAAACGGTCAAAGTGTAAACACCCCCTGCATGTATGAAGCACTTTTATTCGTTTTTTTTTTTTTTTGCTTAGTCATTAATGAAGACATTTTAACATTTAATTGTGTTTCAGTTTACAATAAAGATTTTTGCTCTAATTTACAACAATACACGTCTAGATGAAATGAATGCATCTTAATAATAATCGCTCTAGTTCATTTAAGTATAACATGTTAACTACAAGCGCAACTTCGGAAAGAATGATACAATTTTAAATAAAACAGGCACGCTTTCGTGAATTGTTGTTTTAATCCTAAGTTGATTTATTTTAAGGTTGATTCGTGTTGACAGAATACACGGTGAATTCGTCTGCTGTGGTCAGAATAAACATCTATAATCTCGGATGATTGTAAAATTTGATTATTATGGAAGGGCAAAAGTGGATAAAAGTGGCAAAAGACAATATGAATTAAGATTGGGAGCTATAGAATGGGAAAATAAATGGCGAGAGACGCAGACGTAAAGGAAACAGATTAAGCAAAAATACTTAATTGCGGAAAATAGTACCATTAAAACGCGTTCAAAATAATGTTTTTTTTTTTAAATTCGAAAAATAAAATAAAACAGTGAAAGTAACGCCTGCAAAAGAGTATCTTTTTAAAGTTTCCTTTGTCGGGTTACTTTGTATATTCGGCAGCATATCAACACTTATTTGGCTTTTGTCTGTATCATTCCTAGTTTTATTCCGATTAAACATTAAATATAACATAATACTATTAACGTCTTATATATAATGTTTATTACATCTTACTTTTTTAAATATTGTGTTTGACTTATATGTAAGGCTGTGTTTAAAAATCCATTTCCAGACACATGAATAAGAAAGTATATATATATATATATATATATATATATATATATATATATATATATATATATATATATGTGTGTGTGTGTGTGTGTGTGTGTGTGTGTGTGTGTGTGTGCTTCTGTGTGTGTGTCTCTGTGTGTGAGTGTTTCTATGTGTGTGTGTGTGTTTGTGTGTGTTTGTGTGTATATGTGTGTGTCGTTGGTTACCTGTTATCGTCACCTGATGCCCCTTAAGCGTTTCCACCAGCGCTGACCCCGTACCATCTTCAACTTTCCCTGGAGTGATTCCATCATCAAGCTTGAAGTGGTCGGGCAAGCTAAAATCATCAGGCCATGCTATGGAAATCATAACTACACTAGGCTGGCAAGTTTCCAGAATTTACATCTATCGCGCTCCTCAAATAATCCTGTAACGCGAACTTTCCACTAGCCACCGCCACAAAGGAGCAGCAAAGAACTGTACAAAATCTGCCTGAAGAAACTTCTTGGTACCTGTCACATTGACTACCACAAGTTGTCAACCCTTGCAGCGACTAAGATGTTTGGTGTATACCATTCATCAAGCAATCTTCTTAATCGTGAACACTCGGCGAACATTCTTGGAGGACAGAAGACGCAGGAGTAATGAGCGCCTACTATCTAAAACCCAAACCACAACCAGACCATAGCCGCTTATACCACATTGGATTCGTCAGCCACGAGCGTGTCTGCGTAAACGTGAACAAATCCCTTCCTACACGTTCGTTCGCGTAGCCAAGCTAAGGATATATATAATAATTTTTTAAAATAATATAAATAACTTTTCTCATCACTCGTAGTAAATAGTGTAGTAATGTAAAGAAATGTACACCTGAAACATTGTAAATATTGAACACTAATATATGCCGGATACAAATTTAAAAAATGCCCGATGTAAAAACCATACGACTAATTATTATGTAAAACTAATTGATCAAAATATAGACTTAAGGAAAACACTTGATTTTGATCCCCCAAGTTTAAATATTTATCCAGAATAAATATAATTGTATAGCTCTTTATTAAAATCGGCATGAGTATTCTTAACATAATGGTTTGATAGCACCTACGCAATAGGTGTGTTTCGTTAAATGCGTTTTTTAATATCTAGAAAGGTAACTATGCCGAACTAATGTTCTGATAGTAATGTTTACAATTTATTAAAAACGAAATATATGAACCTTACTTTTCGATAAACCATGATATTTTTAAGAATGATTCGAGGAAAAACAAGGGGAGCATGATTATATTCGATAATTCAAACGTATACGATTGTCGTCAAGGTAAATAGAATATACATACATACGAATATGCATGAAGCAAATATAACAAGCTCTGTTATTAATAATTACACGTAATATTAGGCTACACGTTTGTTAACGAATGCGCTTTGACGAACTCGTAGTACTTATGTATTTAGTGATATAAATATTTTTCACTAACCCTAAAAAATGCTCTCCTATTCAATCTACGCGTCCATAGATACCGGGAAGACTTCTCCTCTAATAGTTTTTTTTTTTTCGACGGACGACTGTGCATTGTAATTGTCTTCTATTTCCCTGATTGTAATGACATGCAGAAATTAAAAAGTAATATGAACATAAATTTTGTTTCTTAAGTCACATATAATTTCCCTATATATATTTTTCCCCAAACAGTATATCCCTACTTCTATTTTTTCATTGTACCTGGTTTGGGACGAATAAGAGTAAAATAAACGTCCTAACGATATCTGTAAGATAATCGCACAAAGTTAAACCGTTAATTAATTGAAACAAGCATTGTATCTCTGCATATGATACACTCAGACAATCAAAACACCAGTTATATATTTTTTATGTTTTAGCTCAAGAAAAAACAACCATATGCACGCAGACATATTAGAAAATATAAGAACTTCCATTAATATGGATAATGTAGGGCAACTATTATGGAAGAGCTAGAAAAAATAACATATGTTTCCAGTGAACGGAAAACAAACACTCGAAGAACATACAACAAACAAGTGTCAATCAAATACATGACGCGAATTAACAAACAGTTGCAAGACAACTAAAAGAAAAACATGATAATAGCGTTGATACACCGATTCTCGAGATATTACCGAAGTAGAGTGGGTATTTATTTATTTCTCCTCGAGAGTAAATTAGGCATGAGGCCGTTTTTTAATGTAGAGTTGGGGGGGGGGGGGAAGAGAAACGGGGCCAGCTCCCGAGAGGTGGAAAATGGTAAATGGTAATGAGAGCGTCTTTTAGTTTATAGGATTGCCCCTACATTGACCAGTAGCTCATTGCCACAAAGACAGTTGTCTTTGATTGCAGTATCTACCGGAACAGATGGTATTTATTTGCTCCCCCACCGAGCAAATTAGGCACAAGGCCGATTTTTAATGTGAGGGGTGAAGGGAGGGGGGAGGGAAAAAAGGGGACCAGCTCCCGAGAGGTGGGAAATGGGAGCTGGTTAATGGTCAGGCATGTGGGGTTGCCCCCACATCTAGTCTTTGCTAGTCATAGCTAGTCATAGCTTGCAGCATCTGCCGGAACAGATGGTGTTTATTTGCTCCCCCACTGAGCAAATTAGGCACAAGGCCGTTTTTAATGTGAGGTAAAGACCAGCTCCCCTAAAAGTAGGCAAAAAGGGGGCACTCTGGTTACCAAAAATAATAATTGTCCCAGTATAGAGGGTTTCCCCTCCATTGACTGGTACAAATTATCTTAAGTGCAGCATCTGCCGGAACAGATGGTATTTATTTGCTCCCCCACTGAGCAAATTAGGCACAAGGCCGTTTTTAATGTAAGGTAAAAACCAGCTCCCCTAAAAGGGGTCACTCTGGTTACCAAAAATAATAATTGTCCCAGTATAGAGGGTTTCCCCTCCATTGACTGGTACAAATTATCTTAAGTGCAGTATCTGCCGGAACAGATGGTATTTATTTGCTCCCCCACTGAGCAAATTAGGCACAAGGCCGTTTTTAATGTGAGGTAAAAACCAGCTCCCCTAAAAGGGGTCACTCTGGTTACCAAAAATAATAATTGTCCCAGTATAGAGGGTTTCCCCTCCATTGACTGGTACAAATTATCTTAAGTGCAGCATCTGCCGGAACAGATACTACACTTTCATCTTGTCACCCGGGCCACGGAGAGAGTGACATTCCGCTTGGCCAGTGCATAATGAGTGACACTTTTGGATTATAGTCGTTGCATGCATTCGAATAAAAGGGGGTTGTAATAATTCAGGAAAATGTACGTTCCTGTCTGGCACATTCCTAGATAACCGTTGATCAAGGTATAGTACCTGCAAACTTTATCCTGATATTCTGGAATGTTACCATAGAGAAACTATATAGTTCCGTATCTATTATGAAGTCTATACATCTAAGAAAATGAAGGGCTCTATTAAAAATCAAAGCAATAAACAGAGCCGGTTGGTAAGACCCGGCGCTGTATCCACAAGGGTTAACGGTTATTATACCTCAGAGAGATGAACGCCCTTCTCGCATAGTTTAAGGTCACCTATCGCTAAGACATGCCACCTGTTAACCTTCCCTGATATTAGGGATGATTACCATACTGGGTGTAACTGGTGTGCTGCATCTGTTACGAAAGAAAAGTTAGGCGTGTTCAAAATCCAAACTGAATAGAGAGAACGCAGTTTTGAAATATTTAAATGCATGGCAGTATTTTATGTATGTGTTCATAAATGGAAGTTTAAGTTTAATATAAGCGTGTACCAGCAAAAGCTGAAAAATAGACGATATGCTCACTGACAAATACTCGGCCTCATCTATCAAAGTTCTTAAAAACTAATCTTGACCAACCATAAATATTTAAACTCTTTCAAATTTAGACACTTTTTCTTGTTAGATCAGCTGGCCAAGCGATAAAAATACTTTTCCTAAATCAATTTCCCCGTAAACTTTACAGCCCCATAATCGAACAGAATCTCTTACATAGTTTTATGATTTTAAAGGAATTTCAAATAAAAATACGCGTTAAAACTCATGAAAAACAGATTGAATTATATTTTTAGCCGTAAGCAAAACTGATCATTTGACTGACCTTACTACTGATAGTAACATTAAAATTCGTTCAAAATACATTTTAAAAAAATAAGTCTGATTTATCAGAGCGTTTTTTAAAATTACATTTTCATCCACAACTAGCCACAGCGCCACTTTTATGTAGTGAAATACTACCAGGGGCATAATTTGCATGGATACTATGTAAGGAGTTGAGCAGCAATATGGCTCTTCACATTACATTTAAACTTCTACATGCCAGTATAGTAAGGGAAACATGAATTCCAAAGGGAATTTCAAAGTCTAGCAGTTCTGGGGAAGAAACTATTAAAGTAGAAAGCTTTCTTGTATTTAGATATCTTTATGGTGTAGGGATGGGATTTGCTGTTTGTCGGGGTTTCGGGGGGTATTTATGTCCAGAGGGTACAAAGGTTTTATTAACATACTTGTAGAAAAGGCCGAGGGATACATTTTGTCGATGGAACAGAGGTTAAAGCTTAGATTACAGTTCAGGATCTATCAGATTGGCGACTATATTTTGAACCCTGTCCAGGAATAAGAAACTAGTAGCAGATGCACCTGCACAAATGTGACAAAATACTCCATACATGGGCGAATGGCCGCCTTGTAGATGTAAAGGATGCTTTCATGTGTAAGTAACTTTCTAGCAGGGTAGAGCGAGAAAGTCCACCTTCTTTGCAGCAACCTTTGTAATGCTCTCGATCTATTTGTTTCAGATCATATTCCTATGGCGGAAATGGAGGAAGGTCAGTTCGATGCGCATACGAGACGATAATAGAACACCTTTATACAGACACTTCAATATTTCCTTATGAGACTATAAACCAATGGAATTTAAATCAGGTTGAGACATTAACGCCCAACACTGGCAAGATAAAACGAAATATTCGGAATATGTTCTGATCATAGAACAACTCTATTCTACTAATCTTTATTGGATTTGGCAATTGACAGTCCAACTTCCAACTCGACTTTGATCACATAGCTCTTAGATATCCTTTAATTCTTCGGTATTCGTTTTGCGAGAGAACAAAAGAAGGTTTTAAAATTGCTAACGCTTGAATAGCTTTTATCATTGACTGACGGGCCCTTTCCCTCGTAAAACGCAATCGATACTATTCTGAAATCATGTCGGCAAGATGATTAATTTTGTTGAGGAAAGATTTGGTTTGCTTTTTATTTATTTCACAAAAATATAGATACGACCTGGAAATATGTGTACATTACCAGAAGTTCATAATGAAGTAGCAATCACCGAATAACCATCACCCTTTTTTTTACTCTACATTGTTAAATTTTAAATGTCTGTCTTCGGTTCTCTTGTAAACAAAAAGCATTGCATGTAAAGAAGTGAAATTGATGTGGTAATACATAGTAAGGAGATGCATAATTTTTGTAATCCCGCTCAATGGCCAGCAAATTAAATCACCTAAGACAATACATATTTAATAAGATTATATCGGCACAATGTGACTTTTTATGCACATAAGGTGCGCACGATGATAAATTACAGCGGGTGAGGAAATATTTTTAATATTTAAAAATAGCACAAAAAGTGTATATATATATATATATATATATATATATATATATATATATATATATATATATATATATATATATATGGGGGTGCGTGTATGTGTATGATGTTTATACGTGGTCCCTTTTCTGTTTTCCGTACGCAACTATTTACTTTCACCGAGTTCTGTGGGTTACTGTGGATAGTATCGTCTGTTTTACTAAGAAGAAACACACCTTTCACACAGGAAAAGTACAAGCGAGAGGTGCGCTCAGTTTTTTGCATGGATTTATTTCGACGGAAGGCTAGTTTTATTGCATCTAATTATGTAATTCTTAAGCTTTCTTTTCTAATTAAATGAACTGAGTGCCGCCAAACATCAGAGGCATGGTAATATTCGCTGAGATATTCGGTTTTCTACATCGTTGATCATATCTTCTTCGCATAACTTCAACCGAGAGATTTCTCCAAAAACCGTTGTTTTCTCTCGCCCGATAAACGTGACACCATTCTTGGTACGTCATTATTCGATTCCTGTCTCGTATACCGCTTCTGCCCGCAACTTCAAATTAATGTCCAACGTTTCTGGGAACGATTTGGTATACATAATTATATTATTCTGAAATAAACTAAATGTCCCATGGCAAAATTGACACTAACGAACGTTATAGTTACTGAGATAGAGTGATTAATACGTAACCTTTGAAGACAAAATAAATGGCATATAAAGGGATACTGAGTCATGGGTAGACACCCATTTTTTTACGTTTTAGATTTTACCATGCAACATTAGTTAAACGCAGTTAAACGTATCATTTTGGTGGTATTGACCTGATTTATTTTGGTTTGCATTGCGATATAAATATTAATATTTATATGTTTTTTAGTGTTACAAAAACTTTTGGCTGGTAAACTAATTTTTACTTCTTGATGTTATATATATATATATATATATATATATATATATATATATACATATATATATATATATATATATATTATATGCATGTGCAAATATTTATAAACTAAACATATCCAGAAAATTCTGCGAGTTTACGTAGCCTAATATTAATAAATCCCGGGTATAATTACTATGATCTGTGTTTCGTATCCACAAATTGACAATCACACCGAAACGCCGTAGTTGAAAAAAATACATACGTCAATGGATAATAATTTTTAAAATTAAATTTTAGACGTGTCCATAGATAAAATACGAAAGTATAAGGGAACACAACTTCTTTTTACCATTCATATAAATTGGATTCACATATACGTAAATACGTTTCTAGCATTAATCGCTTAGAAATATATATATATATATATATATATATATATATATATATATATATATATACTAAAAGTCACTTTGTGTGTGTGAGAAAGTTCTTTTCTCATTGACCTCGAAACGGCTGAGTCTATATTTGCAATCTTGATACAAACCTACTTTATATGTCTGACAGTGTTCTTATACATGTATTCTAGAGAAATTCATCCGATAAGTATCGAAATCGAAAAAGACTCTATCTACCAACCATATCTTAGCACACTGCCAAACATATAAATTGCATTTATGTTTAATTTGCAGCAGATAGGTTCAGCTATTTCGGAATCTATGAAAAGGGAACTCACACTCAGACAAATTGACTTTTATATAACAGTAATATATAGAGGATTTATTTTATAATAATACATACGCAATTTATATAAATGATGTTTATGCATATTGGATGACCGGGTAGGACTGTTTGTCTTGCTAGTACTTGTATGTATATATATAGAGTCTAGTAGTTTTTTTTTCTTTTACATCTCTTCTTTTTTCAGATGTTGGATATATTTTTATATTTATTTTATAAATATTAAGGATAATAAATACATTCCAGTGATTTCATTTTTTAATTTATAATTTTCACTTTTAATTTCTAAGCATTTTATTGTATTTATATATTTTATTCCTATTCCGGGTAAAACTCGTTAGAATCTTACATTACAATTTAGGTTTATAAGATTATAATTAAAAGTAGTATATTTTTTACTTTTTCACGTCATGATAAGCAAGTTTTTCATTATTTGCATTTGGTTTTTGAAATATTCAATTTTAGTTGCCTGCCGAAACACTTTTGTTAATTAAGAACGATGGCAAAATATCAATGTTATGTATTTTTGATGTCTATTATCCTCAATTATCCTCATTTGTAGTGGACTTTCTTTTTGAAAATTAAAATATATACGGTTAGCATACAATTTGAAAAATAGATACTACCGTGACTAGTGTAAGATCATGCTAATCATAATTTGTTACATGTTCATGTTCAATTGGCGTCCCTTTAATCTGGCATGGCTTGTTTACATAATATAGTTGTGATTCTTTCAAAAGATATCACGTAATAGGGTTCTATCTACAACTTACTTAGGAGTTCACGATATATTCCATTTCCATGAATGTCAAACAAGAATGCAATCATCAAGGTATTACTGCACAATTTTAGTGCAGGAAAATACTACATTTTAATCATAACATATGCTTAATAAATGTTTATTTTTGTTACGGTTTCACGTTGAATACAGCAACGACATTAGATACTTTTATAAGTATTTAGTCATTGCATCTTCAGTTTTTCTGTCTTATAAAAATATGTGCTGGGTGATAACGTACGTACAAGCATTACACCGCCATAGCTTATCTCCGTTTATATATAAAAAATCCCTTTTGTTTGTAGATGGATGTATGTGTCTCTGTGCATGAGTTCGTTTTCTATGGAATTCGAAATGGCGGAGACGATTTTTCTTATTCATTTCACAGTCTGTGGCTATTCTTAGATATACTTTGTATCAGGATTTCTGGGAAAAGTATCGAAAATCGATAATCGAAATAATCCGATTTAAAAGAATAGTTCGACTGGGACAAACGTGACATACTTATACAGCCTAACATCACAATTGCATTGGAGAAGTTTTATGAAGCAGAGTAGAAAAACCCGGTGTGTAAATTCCACCGTATTTTCTTTAATAAAAGTGGGACGCGTTCGAAATGAATGTTACTATTATGAGCACAATCGAATCACGGAACTTGAATTTTGCATTAAAATTTTAATTGAATCCATTAAATTACATAGAGAATAAGCTTTCTACATCACGATGCAAACTACAATCAATTATATACTAAAGAACTGCGAGGAGGAAGTGGAAACTTTCCTTCTATGCACTGCGTTAGGTCGCAAACAAAAGTGAGCAAACAAAAGATATGATTGAGTAATGTCCGATTTCATTGGTTTCAATGATACTGAAAAAAATTGAAAGTGTGAAATATCTGTTGATCCACAGTTTATATCGAGCAGCATAGTATCTCGCTACTAGTTAATATATGAATCATGTCTTACTTATCTAAACTTAAAAAAATATATCTTAAGAATCATTACACATACAAAAATATGTCGTTTAGTAAGATGATTCCACTGTGATAATATAAAGTGGGCCTTTGGTGGACTTGAGTCACAAAGTGCTGAGAGGGGGGAATAGACAAAGGAACAGGAGACAATACATAGAAAGTAACAAAAAATGAATCTCTAGGTATTTTTAGATCGAGTTTTTTTAGAGTTGACTGGACAATAGAAACATACAAAAAAAAACAGGGGCGGGTAGTTTCCGGTAGCCGGGGTGGGGTGGAGCGACCTCAGAAACCAACGTAGAGGAGACAGTTAGTTTACAACTAGATGCCCGTTGCGGCGGATGGAAGTTGGACAGTTTTAGAGTTGACTGTGAAACAAAAATAGTGACGAACGTAACATCAATAGAATGGGGAGAAGACCCCCCCCCACACACACACCTACAAGTCCAACAGTCAATTATATGTGAAACATTGGCGTTTGTGTTTTCCTTTCTTTGTTCTACGAATTATTATATTTCTTTTTTTGAAACCGCGTGTATTCCCATCGACAGTCGCTAGCGAAAAAATGACGACGCGACCATAAAAAAAATCCACGATAGTCGACCTTGTGAGTCGGCGATCTATCGGGGCTGCGCTCGTCTGGGCACACGACACACGACACAAACGTGTTATATTTTATTTAATAAAAAAGTAAGCCATTACACTGTTTAATAATTATTTCCAAATTTCAATATATCGAGATTATTTAAAAGAGCTGTCAAGTTTTCATAGGTAGTTATAGGTTTTTACTATAAATTTACGATCAATATTTTGCCCGATTAATGTACGACTGACTGCTCCTGCTGTTTGTCGTATAAAGAGAACGTGTAGAGTTGCTTGAATCGGCAGGAGCCGAAGCAGACATTTGTTGTGCCGGATTTTTGTCGTACATAATGAGGTTTACAAAAATGATAGGACTAAAAAAATACGAGTTTGCTCGTACATACCAAGGTTTACTAAAATTATACGACTAAACAATGTACAATTATTCGTTTCTGCTGTCGATTTACTAATAAAGCAACTTCGACACAGGCGAAATACTGGGGTTATAAGTGGTAAATATTGTAAAAATCTGTCCTGGTATCATTAAAATAAAAACAAAATGAGTTCCCTCACACGTTTCAGTCGAGAGGTTATTTTTTGGTAAATATATTTTAAATTCAGATACAAAGTAATTATAAAAATGAATTGTTTTTTTTTTAAATATTACCAGGTATGGAAGAGAGTGAATACATTCATAAGCATTTATTTATATAATGAACTCTTTATTTGCTGAAACAATTAATTTTCCAATTCGATGTGCTACTGTTTTTCTTTTACAAATTATGCACGACGAACAAGTATACACAATTTTATATAGTGTAATCACATCCTTAAATAACTGAGATAATTATTTGCACATTGTATTAGAAACAATAATTCGAAGTCGTTACGGGGTCAATTAGTCAACACAACTTGGACAGTTTCAAGTTTAATTAAAAAAAAAACTAGCAAACAAAATCAAAGCAATAATCGATAATAATGATAATAATTTCTACTTTTTACAAAGAATTGTTTAGTGTTTCATTGTTATTGTGTAACAACCTTCACGATTTTAAGAAAACATCATTTGTAAAATTTAATTTGACAAAACAAACAAATCTCAGCTGAAAATTTTGACTGTTCCTAAATCCGTTTTTTAATTCTAATAATAATAATAAAAACATTGATCATTACTTTTTTACAAAATATAAACAAAATATGACATACTGGGTTAAAATGTCTCAGTCCTTCAGGATTTACCGACTATAGTAGTGCCTAAGTAATTTATTGTTTATTTTAATAATATATTTTGAGCAAACGGACGCAGAAGATCGCCCGTATAGGAGGAAATATTTAATAAAAATCGGGAGTTTTATCTTTTTAGGCATGGACATTATAATATACTGGACTACCCGTGACCTGTTAGGTCAGTATGTTATATGAGCTAGTGAATTAAGCGGGACAGATGTGACGTAAAGAAAATCGTTTTTTGTGACATAACAGAAACATTTCTATGAAAGTATATTCAAATGGCAAATAATATAAATAGAGTTCTATGAGTCGTTCTGTTTATAGTTTTTTATTTTTGAAAAATACAAACTTACAGCCATTGAATTATGAGCGGTTTGCCATACTAATAGGTAAATGTTCACTGAACAGATACCATAATACTTAAAGTTAAATTCAAATGTTGATATATCTTTTAATTTAAACGCAAAAAAAAGAATTGGGATGTTAAAAATGTACACAGTAAAACACTATGTTTTATTTACGAGTTGATTATTGTTTTGTATCGCAAATTAAAAAAATATATATATCTAGGGATTATTTATTTATGTTGCTACTGTAGAAGAAAATGTATGAATGTTTTTACGAAAGAACTATTAAAATTGGAGAACAAATTGAAAAGAGGAAGGCGGTGAATAAATCGCCGTTGTAAAATGCGCTTATGGTTATCAACAGGTTAAAGTTGATTTATTTGTAAGAAAATACGTTAAGTTAAACATAATATGGAAATGACCGCTGTAAAAAAAAGCAGAAAGTATTAACAATTGTTTATTTGGATAATTTAAACGCGAAAAAAAACTTGGGACGCTGAAAACGTACACAGTAAAACAATATGTTTTATTGTCGCGTTCATTAAGTAGTATAATATATATCGTATGCATAAAACAGGACGATAATTATGCGTATTATTTGTAATCACATTTTGTGTTTGCTTCCCATATCTTGAAGTTTTTATTCAATAAATTGAATATATTCGTTTTTCTAAAAACGTCTGATTGTTCGAACGAAACCGGTCCAGCGATTTATGTTTACTACTTTACGCTGCTATGGGCTTATGTGTATTATCTAAGCGCAACCGGAAGTCGTACACCGGATGTTGGGTTACAGCACCCGTTACAAGCTCATTTGAGTTTTACAATTATATAGATTTTCCAAAAAATAATTTTTCGAAACTTCTGAGTAAATTCGTATTATTGTGTATTACACGATTGTTCCACGGCATCTTACGCTAATGGAACAATCTGATTTTCTGTGTCGAAGGTCTTTTAATCTGCAGCAGCGAAAATTAGTCGCACATTGATCGTGCTTACAGTTTTAGTCGTACATATTTAGTAAAACTGAGTAATATTCAAATATGTCATATGCCGATAAAATTTTCTTCATAGATATAAGAAAAAATGTTTGCAATTTTTTTTCAAATTTCATTTTCTCGAAATAAGTTTTTATTTATGTAGTTCACGCAACATTTCTTTAATATTCTGAACTCTATTCTGGGACGAATATTTCTTGCTTTTTACATCTCATGAATACTGGATGTTATACCAAATAATTAACATTCGATTTCAAATACGTTAAATACGTGTTAACTATTAACTTGGCACACTAGTAACAAAATAGGTTCGTATTGCAAGTTGTTCCATTTATGAAGACACTCCGTATTTCCTAATAATTCTAAAACGTAGTGTAATATTTTATTATCCTTAATATGAATAGAAAGCCATATATAAACGAATGATACCACTCGAGAGCAATGTAGTACTAACGCATTGGACGTAAAATGTCAAGTGAATGCTTCCTGGCGACTATGTAAATAAATGTAATACGTGTAATTGTTGGGTTAACACCTCTCCAAGGTAACGGTCCGGCAGATGACAGATATCACGAGAGAACTGAAAATTGCAAGGGACATATCATTGTGTAGATTGAGAAACTAGATGTCAGCTATAAATTTTCCTGGGTGTCAATTATTCGATTTGATGTGTTAGGACAAAATTAAGCATTGACACGCTATGCATAAGAATATGATACGTTGAGCGTAGCTTAGCACGTACTTTCAGCTGTTCTAAGTATCGAGGTCAAACCTCCTTTTAGAAAATATTTCCATGTATGATGATCAAAGGTTACAATTCACGGGAAGCGTAAAATCTTTTCATGTTAATATCAGAATTTGGTTTCGATTGATCTGGTTTACCGCATACCAAACATCGCTGCTTAAGATAAAGGTATAAAATGGAATTATTTCTTTAAAATATTTATTTTATATTCATAGAAGTCATTGATCTCAGAATACATTGCTTGTTAGGTGAACTAATCTCAACATAAGTTGATTTAAGAATACATTGATCATGGAAATTATTTATCAAATTTAAACATAATTACACTTAGAAAATATGCATTGCAGTGAACATTAATTTGAGAATAAAATTTATACTGACGATAACTCCCAGAAAAGACTGCTTGCTTAATACCTTGCTCTAAGAAAAGTTGATTATAAATATATTTTCAGCATGTTCGTATGGTAGTGATTGCATAGCTTATCTAAATAAATATAAATATTTAAGGTAAATACGGATGGAGAATTAGACGTCAAAATCGAATATAAAAACTTTGACAGTCGAACCGAAATAAAAGAATACTTAGCCAAACGCAAAAAAAACACACACAGACACACACGAACTCAATATTTGGAACAAGGGAATGTGTCATCGATAACATTAGCACCGTAAAACCCCTGCGTTAAAAAATGAAAGAATGACGCAATTATCTAGTGTCATAAGAGATCAAAGTTTTGAAGGTCAAAGCAAGTAGATAATTATATAGTTAAACGACAAATCGAGATTACTCAAAGTGTCACGGGTGTGAACGACGGACGATCAACCATGTAGGCTATACCATAGTAATAACGTTTTTGTCGTTGCCTCCAGCACTCTACGATATCATGAAACTAAAATAAAATTCTAACACATAGTATGTTTGTTTATTGCTTGTTTAGTATCTCGAAAAAATTATTATATTGGCATCTCCTTATTAAGTGCTAACATTAAGCGACCAGTACAAGACAAGCTTTATTTATCTGTACGCATCAAGCGCATGAAGTTATTACCGCAACGATTGCGTCTTTTGACTGGAGGTAGTTATCCGTAAAGAATATCATCATTAAAGAAGTATCATGAGCATATATAGTATGTCGTCTTGGGTACCTTGATTACTGGGGTAGGTAGCTGGGCGTTAGTAGCTACTGGAGCACGTAACGGGCGTGTGGGGGGATCCAGGAAGAAGGCAGCAGTAGAAAGTGGAGTGTGCATTGCGTTTCGCCGCCCGTGTTCCATACGGCGACTACACCGACTTCACGAGATGGGAGTTCTCTTAGCTCCCGAGTGGTTATTTTTTTCCCACGAAACAAAATGTGATACCAGGTCGGTTTAATGTGGGAGAAAACTAGCTCCCATCAAAAGGGACATTTTACAAAAATAAACTTACCTAACTATATGAGGGTTCCCCCTCCATTGGCTAAGGACAATTAATTTGAGTGAAGCATCTGAGCAGACACCACACTTCAGTGACCAGCCCAGTGCAAGGTAAACTTAGGTTTTCCTGTGAAAGAAACGGACTTTATGGAAAGTCGCCCGTGCTATATACTTCAGGTCCAGTGAAGATGGCGCTAAACAACGAATGATAAAAATTAATTTCACACCAAATTACTTACAGTTAAAAGTGTCTTCGGTGTTTATTAACCGTATTTATTTTAAGCAAGGTTCGAAATAATGGTCCTTTATTTTTGTTTTGTTTATGAAATATTAAGTTTTTGTCTTTTTTGTTGTTTGAAAACGGCATTTGTTTTTTATTACTTGTAGTAGTGGCGTATATCTTGTAGTGTAAGGTTCCGCGTCTGTTTCTGCCTATCAGCGTGTTTCCTTACACTAAGAAAGAAGAAATGATTTACGATGGTGACGGGCATATAAAAGTCATAAGATTTTTGGACTGTGCAGTATTAGACCGAAATGGCTTGCTACAATTACCCATTGTGGGAAATTTATTGAAAATTCCTTCAATATACGGAATTTCGAGCTTTACATATATAATGGTAAAAGGGTAATAATTTGATAAATCAGTGGAAGTGAAAAAGTAGAAAACATTTACGCAACCAACCAACTGAATTGTTAATTATGTGCAATGGTGATCGCATATAAAGACTATTCCTTTTATGGTGGAGGTAAATACATATTTTTTTTAATTTACTTTAGTAATGTTGCTTGAAGAAATTAAACCATTTTTCTTTACTTTAGTAATCTTAAATACATCAAGAGAGATTGCATTCATATTTATTTTAATTCATATGGGAAGCTCTTTTAATGCCAAACTTTGGCCCTTTGTTTGTCTGCTATCTGTACTGCCTTACGAATTTCCCTTTAGGGGATTAATTATTAGTGTTTATTAAGAACTATATTATGCCAGTAACATCTATCACAACCAGTATGGTGTTGTTAAGATCATCCAAGTTATATATTATTAGCATTCTGGCTGGGACGTTGGAAATAGTTGCTCATCTCTAACCATGGACGCGGTAGTTAAGGGTTCAGCTATAGAGGGGCAGTTGATACAAACACAGATTCGATGAATAGTCGGACTCTCGTCTATCCGTCGAATTCGAGGGTAATCTCCGAGGATAGATTAAACGTTTTTTCGGTTATCTGCGTGCCCAGACTGTTAAGACCAGTGCGAATATCTATATTTAAACAGGTTATTGTATAGACGTTATTTTAATTAGGTTTTGGTGTTTTGACATCCTACGATAGCTACGAGTATTGCGATCTGAGATCGATGTGCTATGGGAAATTCAGGAGTGTTGTCTGCGCTTATAGGGAGTATAGGTCAGAGTAATCGTCACACGATAGCTCGTTAGTTTGGGGGTTAGGCGAAAATGATGTATTTGTTTGACAATGGAACATGAGCGGCTGATGAAACAGCTGACATTAATCATGTAGTAGCTTGATTTTTATCCATGGAGTAGTCCATGAAGGTCATAGAGATATTTCAGATCTCAATAAAATAGAGATTAGTCTACGACTGACTCGATTCGAAAAAAACATATTGATGGGTCTGACGTATTTTGTGTGTGTGTGTACTCGATAGCCTGTAAGTATCTTAAGATTGCTTTTAGCATAAAAGACAATAACGATTCGCGCCCCTACTGTAGCAAGCGAGTAGGTTAACTAGGTAGATATGTAATTTACACAGTAAAAACTGTGGATTTTAAATAAGTATAAAAGGAGAATTTAGAATTAAAAACAGAATTCACAAATCGGGTCGAATTAAAAGAAGGTTCGTTTTTTTAGCTAATTAATTGAATTCAAATAATTGCAACAAAAATGTGCAATCCATAATAATAACATCGTTAACCTCGTACGTCGGAGGATGAACCAATTATATAGTGGCGTAAGTGGGCAGAGTTTTGCAGAACAAAGGAAACGTTTTAATATATACTTAAACAACGAATCGAGGTTAGTGGAGAGTCACAGGGGTGAATAGCGGATAATTAATCATGTAGTCTGAAAAATAATCAGATGATTTGTAACTGGGAGTGTAAGAACTTGACGTTGAGCTTCATTTATCACGGCATCATAATCTATCTATCTATCTATATATCTATCTATCTATATATATATATATATATAAGTAAACGTTTATGTGTGTGTGTTTGTCTATGTGTGTGTCTGTGTACATTTCCCTACGCAATAACTCTGTCAATTTTCAGTCTACAGACTCGAAATTTGATATACAGGGTACTGAGATTTGGGATCATCGAGGTGATCGGTTTATGGACAGAAATTTGGCGATTAAGGGGGCAAAGTTAAAAGATTTTACCTTGGAGAACTCTACCAAACTCCTCCAACAATTTTGGTCTACGCACTTGAAATTTAGATATAGTTTCCATGGACATGGATCTAACTTAATAACTTGATTTGAGCCCAAAAGAATAAATTTAAGGGGTCATAATAGGGGTCCAAGTTTTTAAAAAAATTGAGCTCTGCGGTATCTTCCAAATTACTCAGACAATTTCTGGTCTAAATATATGCAATTTTACATAAAAGGTGTTCAGAGAAAGGGCAAACTTTTTTATCAGTTTGGGTCGAAAATTTTTAGTTACCAATATATAAATGTATGTATGTTTGTATGTTTGCATGTCTGCCTTAACCTTTTAATAGAGGCAACGGATTTTACCGAGATCAGTATCGTTTTAAAGTCGACCTTTCATACGACAAATATCGAAAACTTGGCTGAAAACATTAATATCTTCCCTTTCAACTCGGCACTTTTCTAGAGAGTGGGTCACTTTTTTCGCCGATAATTTTAAAAGTTATCCTCTCCTTTAGATTTTCTAGCCTTAATTTTTAAAAAATGTCGCTTCCGGTTTGGCGGTGGTCGTAACAACATAAAGCTTAGGTTTTACCCCGTTCTTTTGCTCCTTTGCGGTACGGGTTAGAACCTGCCTACCAAACTCTCCTAGAGTTCTTGGTCCACAGACATGAAACTTTATATATAAGGTATAAAATCTATACAAAACTTATATTTGGGTTTTAGCCCGGAAAAATCGGTGCAAAATTGTGAAAATAAAACAAAACTGAAATTTGCCAGGTGAAGGTCGAACGTCGGCATTACGAATGCCCAACGTAGTAGCTATTGGTTCATGTTTTAATTGTTAGCCTTGAAGTAACCATGTTTTCATGGACCAGTTATTGATGGCCGAGGCAAAATAAATCCTGAGCTGAAAGTTTTGCTTTCCATACTCCGTCGTGGTGCATGAGTTTTTTTTTTATATACTTTATAAATCATTACTATATATTGCATCCAATCTATCTATCTATATATCTATAACAGTTAAAATCTATGCCTATCTTTTCTCTATGGTAGTTAAGGAAGACTATTATACAAAAAGACATTACATTACATCTTCAGACTTTTTAATATACAAATAGGCACATAACCTAATGGACAATACATAAGACCCGCGTAAAGCCGGGCGGAACTGCTAGTATATATATATATATATATATATATATATATATATATATATATATATATATATATATATATATATAAAGTGAAAGTGTATGTCCGTCCGTCTGTCTGTCTGTCTGTGTGTCTGCCTGTGTACATTCTCCTACACAATAACTCTGTCAATTGTCTGTCTACAGATTCGAAATTTGATATACAGGGTATGGAGATTTGGGAAAACACCTTTGTTATCCGGTTCCAGCCAGAAATTGGGCTTTTAAGGGGTCAAAGTACAACGATTCGACCTTTGTGAATTCTACCAAACTCCTCCGCCAATCTTCGATCTAACCAATTGAAATTTCACATATAGGTTCCTTGGACATGGATCTAATATAATAACGTAGTTTGAGCCCAAAACAATAAATATTAAGGGGTCATAATAGGGGACAAATTTAAAAAAAACAAATTACCGTTTCAATCTCTACAAAATTTCTCAGAAAAATTCTGGTCTACGTATTTGGAATTTTACATAACGGGTGTTTACAGATCGGGATAGCTTTTTAATAGGTTCAGGTCGAGAATTTGCATTACCAATATATAAATGTATGTATATATGTATGTTTGCATGTCTCCCTAAAACTTTCGACTGAGGCGACGGATTTTTAAAAAATTAGTATCGTTTTGAAGTTCGACCTTTCAGACGACAATTATCGAAATATTGGCCCAAAACATTAATATCTTCACCTTCAACTGCGCACTTTTCTACAGGGGGTTCGCTTTTTTCGCCGATGTTTTGGAAAAACATCCTTTTTTAGATTGTCTAGCCTTAATTCGAACCTCCGTCACTTCCTGTTTGGCGGTGGTCGTAACAGCAAAGACGTCAGGTTTTCCCCGTTCTTTTCCTCCTTAGCGGTACGGGTTCGAGCCTGCCTTCCTACTACCACTTTTTGCTAAACATCCGGACGACGCCCGAAACCCATGCTAGTATATATATATATATATATATATATATATATATATATATATATATATATATATATATATATGTGTGTGTGTGTTTTATTAACGTTATATCTGATTAGTTATATATGTTCCGGATGTTGGAACATGTTTACGATCCAAAAGCCTCGTCAGAACGTACAGAAATTGTTGTTAGTATATGGAAGAAGTGTTTAAGAAGAAGCTGCTTTTCGGTTGTTTAGCCATGTATATGACAAAGATGAGAGATAGAAAGAGTTGGAGACGGGGAGAAAATGTTTGTGTAAGTGTCATATGTGTTTGACAAGTAATAGTCGACTCGTTCATTTCACTTGACAAGGAGTTGTTTTTTAGTAGTTAAGGGTTAATATATAGGCCAACGCCTGCGCACATACGCATACATACAGATGCATACATATGTACATTTCTACACAGCCACAAACAGACAAATACGCACATACACATATGTATATAAACAATGGATATGCATGCATACATGCATCTATACGCAGACATACATACACATAGACACACCTCCTATATACATATACATACTCATATACACACATATACATATATACATATATATAAGCATACATACCTACATATATACTTATACGTGGAGATATAGATCTCTAGTAAGAAGTAGATGTACCTATACATACATACATACACACATATATACATGTAAACATGTACCAATATACACGTATATACAATTATATAAATATATATATTCATAAAAAATATTAATATGCAGACATATATATATATATATATATATATATATATATATACATACAGGCACGTGCATATTACTACTAAGTAAATAAAGTAAAGTTAGGATAAATAAATAAATAAAAATAATAAATAAAAGCGTTTAGTTGATGATGCGAGGTATGGTAGACGCATTGTAAGGTATTTTTCAGAATACATGTTGTCGGTTTAATATTTAGGGCTCTGTATTGATTTGCTTTGCTCATTGGATAGGGATTAAGTTATAGAGACTAGAAAAATTAAAAAAGTTAGTATAAAGGTTTAAAGGTTAAAGATTACGAGAGTGGTTGTAAAGATATAATGCGTCAGGGGTTCTTGTAGTTCCGTAAAGTTCATATGAATATGGGGTGGGCTTCTAACATGGTGATTTGGCCGGTGGTCATGATTAACTTTATTTTCAGTGTCAAATGTATTGTGAATATAGGCATATATATATATATATATATTTATATATATATATAAATATATACATACAAACACATACATGCATATAAACTCAGATACAGCTATACCCGTATACATGCGTTCACCCATACATACACATAGATGTACATATATATATATATATATATATATATATATATATATATATACACACACTAACACCCAGATGCACGTAGACCCATAAATGTGCACATCAATATAGATATACAAATATATATGCATGTAAATACACAGGACCCATCGGTACATATAATAATACACGTGCACATAGAAAAATATACATAAACACATATAAGAATATATACATAGTCCTAATCATGCCCGCACATACACATACATATACATATGGATATACATGAACGGATCTCCAGTAAGATGTATATTTACATATACATACATACATACATACACATGCTCCTATATATACGTATATAAATTATATAAATATACATATTTATAAAAATAAAAATATACACACATACAGACATATATATATATATATATATATATATATATATACATGTATATATTAAGTAAGAAACTAAAGAAAATTTAGGACAAATAAATAAAGAAGAAATAAATAAGTATGTGTAGTTAATAATGCGAGGTTATGTAGATACATTGTAAGATATGTTCAAATTGCATGTTGTTGGGTTAATATTTAGGGGTATGTATTGATTTCCTTTGGTTATTGGATACGAATTAAGTTATAGTGTCTAGAAAACATTATAGGGATCTAGATAAAAGTAAGGAATAAGATTGAGATAGAGATTAATTAATAGATTGAAAGATAAAAAAATTAAAAAGGGGTATAAATGTTTAAAGGTTAAAGATTATGAGAGTGGTGGTTCAGTTATAATAAATCAGGGGTTCATTTAACCTTTAAACCTTTATACCCTCTTTTTTAATCTTTTATTATCCCTCAATCTATTTATTTATTCTATCTTTTTCTCTATCTTCGTCGTTACTTTTATCTAGATCCCTATAATTATTTTTCTATACACTATAACTTAATCTCTATCCAATAAGAAAATCAAATCAATACATTCCCTTAAATATTAAACCAACAACATTTATTTTGATATAACTATATCTATAGACTAAGATACAGCTATACCCGTATACATTCGTTCACCCATGCATATATATATATATACATATATATATATATATATATATATATATATATATATATATATATATATATATATATATATATGTATATATGTATATATACATACATATAATATATATATGCATATATATATATATATATATATATATATATATATATATATATATATATATATATATATATATATAAGTTATGTCGCCTCTGGACAACCGAAGCTATAACTCTAATTACTTCCCCTCAAAGTAACAATAATAAATTCTAAAAATGAACTGATCTCTTTCTGTAATCATAATCCAAATTTTATTATGGCAATTTTGAAATTACATAGTTATTACTTTTACCCTTTATATAGATATAAAGATTTTTTCTTTAAGTTCATCGTTTTTCGACATACTTCTTTATACTCTATAATTTAATAATCCTTTATTTTAATTATTTTTCTCTTCTTTATCTCTCCTTTATCTCTTCTTTGCATGACCGGTTTCTATCTGTATTTTCTGTTTTATTCTTTAAACTTTCCTATCTATCTAATATATCAATCTACCCACACTTTCATATCTTGTATGTATATTTACTTAAATTTTACTATATGAATTTACTTACTTTTTTCCTGAAATTGCAGATACCGGCCATCCTGTCCCCTTAAATAATTTCTATTTTTTTTTTTTATTCTTATTTTATTTTATTTTATATTTTATATTTTATTTTTATTATATTTTATTTTTATTATATTTTATTTTTATTTATTTTTATTCTTTATTTTCTATTTATTTATTATATATTTATTTATTTTTTATATCGTTTTAGTGTCGTTTAACAACTCTTGCTGACATTTTTAAGTGATAACCTGTACATTTCAGTTGGCCGATATTATTTTGCCCTATATATTTTTTCGCGCCTTTAAAATTTCCTGTCTGGGTCATTTTGACTTTAATTTCCCTTTATTTTATATTTTATATTTAACTTTATCATTTTTTCTTCTTCTCTCTCTTCTTTCTCTTCCCAAATCTTTCTTATTTTTATTTATGTCTCGGAAGTAGAGTGAAAAGCACATCTTATTTTTCTTTTATTAATATTATTGGGATATTTACTTTTTTTCCTTGTACACATGTTTGTGAATTATTCCATGGATTTCTGCCTTTGGATTATTATGGACCATCTTCTTCCAATTACTGGATGTATTTGGATTTTACTTGTACAAATGGAAATTCTTTTAACTTTCTTGAACTTTTGCATGTGGATTTTACCGTCACTTGATTTTTTCATCTTCCACCAGACTATCCATTTATGTGTAATCACCTTTTTCTTTACCATACTCCCTCTACTTAACTTTTTTTGTTTTCAAGGAAGATCTTTGACTTACTTGTTGTTTCATCAAATTCTTCTGCATGCAAAATCCAATCCCGCATTTTGCTAATTCCTACCCTCTGATGAGAAGGAGAGTATTTCTTCGAAACTCCGCGGATTAAGGACTACCCATTTATCTAGTATTTCCTTTTCAGATTAAATATGTTTTTTAACTCATTTCAAAGTGTTTTTTAACATATTTTATCAACTGTTTGCTCATATATATATATATATATATATATATATATATATATATATGTATATATATATATATATGTATGCATGGGTGAACGTATGTATACGGGTATAGCTGTATCGTAGTTTACATGCATATATGTATTTGTATGTATATATATATATATATGAACTTAACAGAACTACAAGAACACCTGACTCATTATAACTTAACCATCACTCTCATAATCTTTAACCTTTAAACATTAATACCCTCTTTTCTATTTTTTCTAGACACTATAACTTAACCCCTATCCAATAAGCAAAGCAACTCAGTATTTTAGCCTTCAAAACTTAAATATTGTCGATACCTGTCTCCCTCCCCCTTATTATCTCTTACCCCCCCTGTTTTCTCGTATTTCCTGTAAAACTCTTCTTCCAAATACTAACAACCATTTCTGTATGGTTTGACGAGGCTGTTGGATCGCAAAGATGCTCCAACATCTGAAACATATGTTACCAAACAGATAAAACGTTAATAAGAAAATAAAACATATTTGCTCTGCAATAGTACTAAGTACTCTCTTCAGGATTTTACTAATTACCAGTTTTGATATATATATATATATATATATATATATATATATATATATATTGTATCCATATTATATATATATGCATACATATATATAACTACTTCATTTATTCACATAAAATTAATATACGAAAGTATAAATTCATGCGTAAACTTTAAGTGTTTACTTCAAAAGTGGCCAATACGTAGTTAGGGCTAGTTAGTTTGTTATAAAATATATAGGGGATTAAGCTACACTGAATATTCGGCGTTTCGTCCACTCTAGGATTCTTCAGGCTTATCTATATTATTATATTTTATAACTAACGCACTAACTATAAATATATATATATATATATATATATATATATATATATATATATATATTATAAATATGTCCATACAATTATGTTAGAACTATATATCTTCAACAAGTCCGAGCACATCAATTTAAATAAAACCTTAACAATATTAAAAGGAACGAGCGGTTTTAACTTTATTGTATGATCAGAGCAATAAGAAACACTAAAATAGTGTACGTTATTCTAAATATAGTTTATGTTCAACATATTTTGTTTTGAACACTTAACATTTTTCTAATCCGGAAAATTTGTTAGGCATAATTTCTTTACTTTCAGCTTGTTTTTTGTTTTTTTAATATATGTGTTTTCCTTGCACTGACTTGATTTTTCTAGTTCTTCATATATATATATATATATATATATATATATATATATATATATATATATATATATATATATCCAATTACTCATCTATTTCTTGTTTGTTCCGTTTTTTATGGGAGCTTCTTTAATAATCGTAACTATTTACCGATGCGCCATATTTTTATTTTCATTATTGATTACATATTTACTACCTACTTGATTTATACTCATATGCTGTACCTATTTTTAGTATGTATTCTTACAATATTATCCTATTCTTTAGTACATACTTAATATTCTATATTTTATATCTATATCTGTATTTTGTATGAGAAGCATTTAGTTTTAATTAAATTTCAATGTTTTTTTTGGTGTATATATATATATATAAATATATATATATATATTATATACCAATAAAACTTTCGAACAGATGCACTGAATTGAACAAATGCTGCCCTCCCTGAAATTTGTGAGTCTCTAGATTGTCCTTATCTATACATCGTTCGTAACGAAGAACATTGAGTCACACAAACAGCCCGAAATAAGGGGGTTGGGATCGTTTCGTGCAATTGTCGAAAAAGTTACCTGCCTATGTCAACGGAATTTAGCACTGTCTGTATAGAGTCGCGGTAACATCTTTCGGCTTACTGACAGGGTATTTTTGTTTTTTCAATGATTTTATATTGTTCATATGGGAATTTCCCATACGCCGAGTTCACAAGGTAAGTCTTGATGGTAAGACGATGTGTAGTGTACTTGATATTGAGTGTACTCGATTTTCTGTTTGACTCGCTGTTGTGTGTGCCGACGCGGCGCAGACGCTATATATATATATATATATATATATATATATATATATATATATATATATATATATATATATAGGGAGGGAGAGAGAAAGAGAGAGAGCGTCTGAAACACCGGTTCTCGTCAGATCACCGAAGTTAAGCAACGTGGAGCCTGGTTAGTATCAGATGGGTTCCCATTTGGGAATTAAAGGGGCTCTATGTGCTCCCGCTTATCTCGGCATTTTTTTCCAGTCGTCCTGTACTTTAGTTGTCACTGGTATTCTGGTATTTAACAATGTCGTCTCAGGAGTGGGGTGATTGCTACAAAAATTCCACGCGCAAGCAACTCGTCGTGGGTATCCATAGTCTGTCCGAGACTGACAGAGCCTGCTTGATATATATATATATATATATATATATATATATATATATATATATATATATATATGTGTGTGTGTGTATGTATATATAAACACTTTAGAAATACACATAAGTATATATATATATATATATATATATATATATATATATATATATATATATATATATATACCGATACATGTACACTACCATTCTAATATTCATACGGTTACATAATAACACTCATGAATGCATTAATTTTCTAATAACAATTCTTGCTTGTTTAAATATTATAATTGAATTTCTAAAAGCTGAAAGGCATTATATACAAATACGTGGCATAACATTGACTTATATTTTTCTGTTAACTTTTTATCTTGATACTTTTCGTCCATAAAATATAAACACAAAACTTTATTATATTTCTTGTTTTTTTTTACTATCGGTATAAAAGGAATTTCACAAAATAAAATAGAATTATTTATAATGTTTTCAAGCCATGGACTAATATTCCACATTGGGAAATGTTGGGTTTGCCATGTTATGTGGTAAAAAGAGATTTTTAATAGACTTCACTTTATTTATATTCTCTTTAATCTAATCTACGATGAGTACATCACTGTTATTCCCTATAAAATTAGAAAGCTTAAGAATAAAAAAGTGATAAACTAAGGTAAAATACATAGCAGAATTGTACGCTCCATACACGAAATCGTCGACTAAATATGTATATTATGTAATATTTATTTTAATTAGAAAACATATTGCTAAGTTATTTAATGAAAGTGTGTAGTTTATTTATATTGTTAGAATGTGATCTATTGCTGATTCACATGTTTTTGTAATAAAAAAAAATAATTCACAATCCTTCACTAACACTAGTGATTAGTACAACAATCTCAGCATCAAGTTTCATTTAGTAAAATTGATGTATACTAAGCCTATGTATGTATGTATGTATTATAATACATAACTGAATTGTGTTTTATTAGAAGTTCGTAAAAGATATTATTTCCCGGCCTTGAGCTGTAATTTCGGAAGCTGTGAAGTATAATGTAAGTAATTTAAGTCAACACAATATGCTACGAACGTTGTCAATATCTGGCGGGATCGGCACAATTGGTTCATAACAACATCGGAAAATACTCTGACATTAAATATAAAACAGTCTTAGCGTACACTATTTTGCTTAAACAAATATATATATGGTGCTTTTTAGGGGCGGCGATTTTTGAATTCAAATAAATCAGAAGAAAACGTAATGCAAATAGGTGGTTTAATCCAAGGATTATGTTTGGCATTTAAAAGTTAAATACATTTTTTTTCTCAAACAGACTCGTATCTCGTTCGTATACGACGTAAACGAAAGGTTCAATTGTCATAAACTTTACACAATTAACCGGACAATAACGCGTCGAATTTTATCTTCCATGTGATCTATTATGTGAGGTCAAACGGCATTGATATTAAACTTTATCCAGAAAATTAATATAATCTAATTTTAATCTAGTTGACAGTTGAATTTTGTGGATATATTCGTTTACCAAATTTTTTTCAGGAAATTTATCTTATAAGCATTTGGCAAACACTACTCTAGTGCCAGTAGCTAAAAAATAAATTTCTAAACCAACCAAACTTACAATAACTGAGAATTGCTAAATCTCCAATGAAAGACATACAGTTCTAACCTTAAATATACTGCCTCTACAAACATGTTTGTGCTATATTTTTCTTTTTCTTTAGGTATGGGATGTAAAGTCTGTGCGGTTTTATTAAGTAAACTTAAATATAATTATCTATAATATAAATCTACCTCTCGGTTTAAATATATGTATGTATGTATGTATGTATGTATGTATGTATGTATGTATGTATGTATGGTCAGGTATGGCCAAGTCAGATCAGATCATGTCATATACTAACTTGTTTGGTGAGGAGTGCGGATAGTCTCCCTGAAGGATTAAAAAAATACCTTTATAAGGGCGAATAAACCCTTTTTCGGGGTCAACGGCCAACTAGCACCGTGTGTGTGTATATATGTTTAAGGGTGGGGAGGGCTCCCGTAAGCCGTGGTGAAGGCAACCTTTCTATGAGAAGCAAATCTCTGATTAAAATAAAACATAAAGCGGGAGAACAGTACCCGCATTAAGCTGGTCTGCAGTTTAATTTGTTGCTGGCCATTTGCTCTTGCTTGTTGCTGGATCTCAACATTTTGAACCGAGAGAGAGACTTAGCTGTCGGACAAAGCTAAGACTCTGTAACATCATCTTTGTATAGACACTCACTCAGGCATTTGGGTGTATGGGCGTTAAGTGTCTGAGGGGGTGGCACTATTCTGACAGAGGTTGCAATCATCAGTATGTATGTATGTCTGCCCAAAAGTTTGGACCGAGGCGACGGATACCACGAAATTGGTATCGTTTTGAAACGCAACCCTTCGGACGAAAAATATCGAAGAATTCGCTAAAAACATACATTTCTTCACCCTCAAACAGCCAGTTTCCTACAGGGACGGGACCATTTTCTCGCCGATATTTTCGAAAGTCATCCCCTCTTTCTGATTCACTTGCCTTAATTTAAAATTTCGTCAGTTCCAGTTTAGCAATGGGCGCAACAGCAAAGCCGTTACTTTTTTCGCGTTATTTTCCTCCTTGGCGGTACGTTTTCGAGCCTACCTGCCTATTACCACTATTTTTTTTGTTTGCTCAACAAACACCTACAAATAGCTGGGCAACGCCGGGCACCCAGGCTAGTCTATAATTTAAATCTCAGCTGCCCGTTTAAATATATATATATATATATATATATATATATATATATATATATATATATATATATATATATATATATATATGTATGCTTAAATGTCTTCCTAAAACTTTCGATAGAGGTGGCGGATTTTCACGAAATTAGTAGTGTTGAGCACAACCCTTCGGACGACAAATATTGAAAAATTTGCGCAAAACAATAATTCTTTAGCCCTCAATTTGACACTGTTCTATATGTTGGCCACTTTTTAGCCGATATTTTCGAACGTCATCCCCTCTTTTCGATTAACTAGCCTTAATTGAAACTTCGCCCCTTCCGGTGTGGCGATGGGCGAGACAACAAAGCGTCACGTTTTTTTTTTTCGCGTTCGTTTCCTCCTTCGCGGTACGTGTTCAAGCCTGCCTGCCTACTACCAACTTCCCCCCCCACATACACTTCATACACTTGGCCAACGTCGAGAACCCAGGCTTGTTTTATGTAAACTGTAATTTAAAAGAAAAACAATAAAAAAAGCGAACTATATGGGATTTACTGAATCAGTACAAGGACCATAGGTAAATACTTTTGTTGATTGGAAATCAAGGTTTTGTCATATGAGACGGTAAAAGACACGACCAGGAGCCAAAGCTGCTGACTATATGTAATTCAAAGAACAAAGAACTGCTAATCTTTGAAGAAGGATTGTTTGGCTTTTATCCAGAAGAAAATGATTGTAAAAAAAAGAAGAGAGAGATTCCGTTTGTGTATAAAATACCATAATAAAACAGAAAAGAAGAACGTCATTTAAGTAAAAAAAATATATTTCTCTGGGTTAAAGAACAGACTGATAGTCTTAATAGAAAAGAATAATAGCTCACGTAAGTGAGACATATATATATATATATATATATATATATATATGTATATATAGATGTATATATATATATATATATATATACATATACAAGTACACCGATCTAAACACACATACAGGCATATATATCTGCAGATATACAGATATACGAATATATACATGCACATACATGTATCGATGTATTAGACACGCTCACATACGTATGGCTATATATATATATATATATATATATATATGTGCATGTATATACGCACCTGCTAACACACACACACCCACACCACACACACACACACACACACACAGATATATATATATATATTACACATTCTGCAGCTGCTCTTTATGTACGCTTTACGGTTGTTCAAGTTTCAACATATACATTGATATAATTGCTATATCTAGCAAAAGTGTGAAGTTATATATGGTGTACCAAAGAAGCTGACGGATTTTAAATTTGATTAACTTCCTCAATATTTATGTTATACTTAGCAATTTTCAAATGTAGGTAAGTGAGCCTTTCCGTAAATTTTAGATATATATAGTAGATATCATAGTCTACTTATTCTAATTTTGTTTACACAACTTAATTAAGGGTATGTTTTTAACAAGGTCTAATTTTAGTTATGAAAAATGATGTTACTCAAATGTCACCGTTTACATTTTCACACTCTTGCGCTCTCTGCATGGCATTGTACAGCACATCACTTAATATTTTAGGGCTTATGACCCTAATTTCCTCCACTATATTGTTTCTAAGGGCATTTATTTTGGTTGCTTTTATTGCATTGGCAATAGGGGAAGTTCTTGTGTTGAAGTTTCTTCGAAATTCTCTTGGAATCAATCAATCAATCGAAAATACGACTCTACGATAAATACCCACTCCTAGGTAGTGTAACGTCTCATGATGATCGTGAAAGTAGTTCTCTAGATAATCTGAAAAAAAAGAAAAATTTTTTAAATGAAGAAAATTATGTTTTTTTTTTTTAACCATCAGCTTCTTTTGGGACAAACTGTATATATGTATACTATTTTGAAACCCCAACGTAAACACACATACAATATAGATATATCTATATTTATAAATTCAAGTACGTATGTATGCATATACGTACACACACACACACACACACACACACACACATATATATATATATATATATATATATATATATATATATATATATATATATATATGTCACGTCATGTCATATGCTACTGGTACCATACCATGTCATCATCAGATATTATCGCAATAGAAATTAACCCATCGCATGGCGGTGCTGCTTGCCTCCTTAAGGTCTTGGTTTAGGCAATGAGGGCCCAATCGGCAGTTTTCCCTGGCACCATGTAACTCAGTACTACCTGCCTCATGGTCGGGTCACCGGCGACTAAACTGGTACCCCCACCATACTTGTTTGGTGAGGAGGGTAGCTTGTCTCCCTGACGGATTAAAAACAAGACCATCAAAGGGCGAATGAACTCTTTTTCGGGGTAAACGGCCAGCTAGCACCGTGTGTGTTTGTGTGTATGTATGTGTGTGTTGGGGTGGATAGGACTCCTGTAAGCTGTGGTGAAGTTAACAATCCTTAGAAAGAGCAAATCTCTGATTAAAAAAACATAAAGCGGTAGACCAGTACCCGCATTAAGTTTGTCCGCAGTTTAACTTGTTGCTGGCGATCTTGCTTTTGCTAGTTTCTGGGTCTCAACATTTTGAATAAAGAGAGAGACTTAGCTGCCGTACAAAGCTAAGACTCTGTAGCATCATCTGTGTATAGATACTCCCTCGGGCATTTGTCTATAAAAGTGGCCCTGTGGCGATGGAAAGTTTGTGACGCGTGGAGGCTTGAAATGCTGGAAGCATATAATAATTGATCTCAATGACCATCTTCAGTGTCTTGCCTGCTTGAGCGTGCGAATTCACCGGTAGGACTAAAAAAAGTACTTTTGGGCTCATGTCTGAGGGAATGGTACTCGTCTGACAAGACGTTGCCATCATATATATATATATATATATATATATATATATATATATATATATATATATACATTTATGTGTGCGTTTGTGCACGTTTTAATCCGAAAACTTGGTTTTCATCACCCTCGGCAGATCCCGTGGAAATTTAGCGATGCACGTTGGGATGCTGCTAATATTGCTGTAGTCATCACATAGACGGGTAGCAAGCATGAGTTGTACGGTGGTACATTTCCGATCTAGCTCATTTAACATTGTGTCACTTTCAGGCGCGATATAAACTGGTATCCCTCTTGGGATTCGTACAACTAATACATTGTTTGTAACAAAAAAAAAAAAAACGGTTATTATCAAACGAAGATGGTATCATGTCAGCTTTTCTAGAGCGACACTTTTATCATTCCACCCTATACATGACAAACATTTTCGTCGAGGAACAATGGTGTTCTGCTCTTAGTATTGTGCATTGGATTGACTGCTGGGGCTGGATAGTCCAATTTTAGATTTGGAATAGCAGTTGCTGCAACATTCTGCGATAGGGATGGTGGGGGGTACGCGTGGTATGTATCCCTTCTCGCCTGCGAGTTCTCTGTCCTTCACATTATCTTCCCCTCTTCTTTTCTGCTAAGTGAATGCCATCTTTGCTTGCCAGGATGTGCAACTGAATATCTCTTATTCGTGATCTTGTGGGTTTAAAGCTCCAATCTTCGGAGCTCTTTTGCAAGTGTCTTTGCAGCGCGCAAAGTAAGTCATCTGGTTTGTATGTTTTATAGGGGAACTCACTGCATAAGATTGCTTAGTATGCGACCGTTTCAATCATGCACACATGACCGAGCCAGCGCAAGCGTCTCTTAATCAGAATGGTAAACATGCTTGGTATGTTAGCTTTTCAGAAACGTTTTCTTCAGGCTGATGATGAGTGCTATCTATGTGCATGCTTTTGCAAAGCGGGAGATGTCATTTAAACTTTCTACAAGTAAAAAGCGAGAACTGCAACATCTGAGAAAAAGCATTTCTCTAACGAACGCTCGGTGCATCCTCATCTTCAAAGGTTTAATATGTTTCGGTTGTAATATTTGATAGAATCTGCCATAGTTCTGAGCCTTTCCATAGGAGAGTGAGTCAATGCCTTTCATCAGTTCATCGATGATAGGAGGTGAGTCGAGCTTGTTCATGGTAGTCAATAGATGCCTTTGTCACTGACGGCGTTTTACTTTTGGAGTATACCTCTAAATAGTGCTCAGTCGATTTCTACACTTGTTTACTTAGATCTTTGATAATCTCTCCTTATATAGGCCTGATGGCTGTGATCTTCAATCCACTGCGACTGAAGGCTTACATCATTCATGTCCCTGGCATTATGATTGCCCGCAAATTTCTGGATATCTCCGCATTACTTCAGCTAGTAATCATAATTCGGGGATCCTCTTGGCATTACGCAGTAAACGACCGGATGCTATCAGCTTCAGACACTCTGTAAAATAATCGATCCTAAGGGCGGTTAAGCTCTCCAATGAAGAGAGTGAAAACTTAAAATACACTATAAAAACGGGCAAACAAAATTCTTTATCATATATGGTGCGTCCCAGCGACAGCAAAATCCCTGCTGAGAGAAAATCACAAAATAATCAATGATTATGCTACAATTGTCTTGTGTTTATCCGTCAACAACAATGCCACTTTAAAGGTTGAGAGAAAACATATGCTGTGAACTTGTGCAAATAAGGCGAATTCATTGGAAAATGAATGTTTACAGCTTGAGGACAGTCATATGACCTAAAGATAACAAGTGTGACTCATAGTCTAATAAACAGCTCGCAACCTTGCATGTGCGATTGTGTGGGAATTCTAAAAGGTAACCTATCTAAATACTGCAGAAGTGACACTGTCGTGGTTGATTGCTTGGGAGAAGCACCCCACGTTACCGCGCCCTGCAGTATATAATCATGTGCAGAGCCGAAAAAGTCAGTCAGAGAGTAAGAGAGACAGTCAGGCAGTGATTAAATTGAGAGTGGTCGCTTACGCCCTCTTCACGGCGCCCCATATGGCTAACACAACACTATTAAGAAAGAAAGAAGAAAGGTCTTAAGAGAAATTATCGGCTTATATGAACTCAATATTTTTGAACTGTAAGAGCATTTGTATGTATATATATATATATATATATATATATATATATATATATATATTTGTTTGAAAATTAATTAGTAGACTAGAAGAAGTTGAGTTTGTTTTCTTTCCTCTGTGTATTGACTTGCCTTTCTACCGGAAGGCGAATTGTGAATTACTGTATCTTTTTCCTTACCAGGCGTCCGACCGGCAAGACGACGGCATATCAACCCTGAGACGAGAGAAAGTAACAAGCACCGGGCGGGAATAAAAGTCTGAACTGGTGATCGCGCTCTAGGTGCAGGCTTGAGCTATTAATAAGGACACCTAAGTTCCCCCAATTACCAGTAGACATACTTGGACGGAAAAGCAAGCCAATACAGTCGATGCCAGCACGGCTGCCGAAATTTCCGAGAAAGATGTTGCAGAGCTTATGCATACGCCTATTGGGATGTCAGGCTGGATTGCTATCTGCTATTTTTCCATAGTTGGAGTTTGTTCCGGTTAATAATAATACTACATTAAAATTAGCTGCTTTGTGTCAGACGCATTCGAGTCTATGCAAAATATTTTCATTGGTTATTAATTCCCATTCAAATATGCGTAAGTGTAATAAGACACTTATAGTCATACGAAAATATGTTTAGTTTTCAATAATAACATATTACATTCTGCTCCGCTATCGTTGAATGAGATGCATACACTACACAGGGACACGAAACGCAATAAAAGAATTTTACATTTTAATAAGAAATTTACGCGCGCTAATTGGATAATGCACGAACATTTTATTTCAATGTATTTAAGTGTCTTCCAACTGGAGGAACTACTCAGTGCAAGTATTACACGTTCTTCGATTATTACTGATGTGTTGATCTGTTTTTTGTATAGGTACACATTTCACCTACAGATGCAGTGCATTACTATATTGAACGAGTAAACATGCATATAGTTCCAGAACAATAATTCGATATTATATACATACATATTGTCGTTTGTAATGTTATACATGTTTATATAAATATGAAACATATTTACTTCAACTAAATTGCATATGAATAACCGATTCTGTAATATAAAATTGATTTTTAAATCCTATGTATCCTGTGGAAAACAGTCCATTTAAATACATATCCATACATATGTATATATATATATATATATATATATATATATATATATATATATATATATATATATATATATATAAGAGAGAGAAACAGAGGGAGATATAGATAGATAGAGAGATAGATAGATAGATAGATAGATATAAAAATATAAGAGACGAGTTAAGCATAAACAAAAGCTAAACGACACACGGAAAATGCAAGCGGGGTAAAATTATTTCAACAAAAACTGATCTACGAAATGACGTGTGTAATCCGACAGAAAAATTATTCTGGATAATGTAATGTTAGAAAACAGCAAATCTGATTGTAATCGAAGTAAACACGCTGTGTTATTTGATCGTAACTGAAGACATTTTGATTCATTTGACACGGCACTAAAAGAGTAGAGTCATTTTTATCGTTGAATAATTTTCCTTTCCGATTATACTAGCCAAAATTGATATATATATATATATATATATATATATATATATATATATATATATATATATATATATATATATATATAAACGCTCAGGTAAAACTTGCGAAGGATGCTGTGTTTCACGGTTGTTATAAAAATAAAACGGGAATTTAAATTTCTGTTCCATTTTTACAAAAACCGTAAAACAGAGCATTGTCGGAAAGTTTTTCCGAAGAACATTTTATTTTCAGTTATTCTATACTTTCAGCTAACAATTTAACAAAAAAAAAAGATATTGTAAAATTTGTATTCAACATGAAAATACTATAAAAAATACACCACCCCGATCGTGTCCGATTAATGCGGCTTAATAGTTTCATGGCACACACACACGCACACACACATACACCACCACACGAATACACTCGCACACACACACAAGTAAAAAAAAACACGCACGCACACAGGGATATATGGACATGTAGACATTTATGTGTAGAAGCACAAACATGCGTGCACAAATTTATGTGGCCCTTTAGTTTAATGGCACACACATATGCACAAAGACACGCACACAATTAAACAAAAACAAACAAACACGCATTTGTATGTGTATAAACACAACTACAGATGTTCGGAATATTATGCGGCGCATTAGTTTAATGGCATACACACAAAAACCAATGCTTTATTTAGTATGTAAATATATGTGAAATGCGTTGTCGGTGTTTAATGCAATAAGAAATAAAGTTAAATGTTTCAATTACTCGTTGTGTTTAGTAGCTAAGTGTTTACTTGTTTTCAGCAAGTGTTTACTTGTTTTCATATATTTGTGGACATTTTTCTACATATATTTGTATTGGAATTGACAAACTATTTGAGTTCATAATTAATCAAGCTTTTGTCCACCACCTCACAGCGGCTAAAACCATATTGAAATGTATATACGTCTATATGTATAACACTTTTTAAACACTTGGAAAATATCACACAGATAAGAAATAATTCAAATATGAAAAAAATCTATGAAGTAATAAACTTTTTGATATTTCTTTTATTCGTAAGTTTGGCTTAAAACTTTTCAGGTAAAAACAGAAATATCATACATGGAAATTCAAAAGATGCCTGATTATATCAAACGATCTTTTTGTTAGTAGACATGGCGTTCTCGTTTATCTCTTTTGTATTATTGACCGGCCACTTTATGGAAAGCCTTCATGTATTTTGCTAATAGTTACTTCTACTGAATGGTAAGGTTGCAGATGAACCTATATATTCCAGATTTATTAGGTTGTACAAATAAACTCATTTTTTAACGTTCAACTTCCAAAAATCATAACTACTCTATTCATAACAGACTTTATTAATCGAAATAAGAACTATTAAAATCGACACATTTTTGCCAACAAGAAACCCTTTTATTTAGCCTATTAGCATAGAAATCCAGGGCTCTGGACACAATGAAGCCATAGAAGGCCGATTCGACATCAGAAGTGTAAGCCATGTTTAATTTCAGAAACGGTTCCGATAGTTCCTTGTACTAAAAAAGTCCTGGGGGTGACTGGTTCTCAGGCGAAAGTTCCCGAGTTAGAATCCACAGCGCAAAGGATTCTTCCCGTGTTGACACGTTTTTACAGAAAGGTTAAATATTAATGGAGCAATTCTAGTTTCTTATTGCTTAGAACGTGAATTAATTCGATTCGTCAGTTGCTAGCAGCAGCGTTTATAAATCGAATCTCCTGACTGTGCGGGATCATACCCGATTGGAAGACTAACTATTGCAACCTCCCCCCCCCCTATTTTTTATAAGGGTGAAGTCCCTTTGGTTCATTCTGCTCGAAAATATATATTTTATATTCAATTATACACAATAAAATTAGAAATCATTTAGATCTTAAAATTTTAGAATGTAAAAAGACGCCATTTTTAATTTTGTTCAAATTTAAACATAGCCATATATGTGTACAGAAACGAAAAAGAAATGGATTTTTATCTTTACCTTAAAAAGGTGATAGGCACGTGAAAAAGGAAGACATTTCTTAATTTTGATCATGCTGCTCTGTTCAAAAACGCATACATATATGCATATAAATAAATATACATATAAATAAATATACATGCAACACGTACCTGTTTAAAAAGAGGGTGTTTATTCCCGACATGGTTATAATTTCATTTTGGTGTTTTTATGCGTGCATTTTTAAATTTCACGACATTTGCAAATTCGTTTTTTTTTTCTGTGATAATTTTCACAGTTTCCTCGTAAATTATGAGTGCCACCTTGAATTGACTAAAAGTCATGGGGTTTTCTTTATGGGTTATCACGGTGGTCTTGAAATCACTCGTTAATCCCTATAGGAGCATGGAAATTAACAGACTGTCGCTAACAACTTCACCAGACATTTTAAAAGAATTTGCAGTAGTTTCAGCTCTTGTTATATATGTAATGGTTGCGGCTTCCATTCGTTTTAGAGGGGTCAGTTCAGTATATAAAGAAATACTTTGGGGTTTACCTTTCCATAAATAATGCTCTCACCAAATGTTCAATGCTTCGCAGCCATGGTCCAGGGGCTCTCTCTTAACCAGTGATAGACGTCGCTCATCTAACCACTGTATTAATTCTGCGAAGAAAGTCGCATTCTTTTCAATGAATGCGGGGTCTGTTCTGTATTTAAGTTGGACCTGGAGTACTTTGTGTAGCTTTTGAATTCGTACATATCCTAAAAATTTCACTTGCCACGATTCGAATTTTGATTCGAATCCATCAAAATAAAGAGGCACGCTGGGGCCATAACTTCTAGAAGTGTAAGCCATGTTTAGTTTCAGAACAGTTTCCGATGGTTCGTTGTTCTACACAAGTCCTGGAGGTGACTGGTTCTCAGTAGACAGTTCTCGAGTTGGAATCCACAGAGCAAAGGCTTCTTTCCGTGTTGACACGACGAACACATAAGCGATGTTTCTACAGAGAGGTTTAATATTTATGCAGCAATTCTATTTTCTTATTGGTTGGTAGCAGAACATGAATTTATTCGATTCGTCAGTCCCTAGTAGCATCGTTTATAAATAGAATCTCCCGACTGTGCGGCATCATTGCAACAACATAATTTCGGCTTTGGAAGCATTTTTCCAGCAGGAAGTTTTAAAAATGCTTGAAAAAGTGATAATCTGTGGGCGAGAGGTCCGGTGAATATAGAAGATGAGGCAGAGTCTCGTTGCCCAACTCGTTCAACTTCTTCAAGTTCAGTTGAGTAACATCCGGGAAAACGTTGTCATGGAAGAGAATTTCTCCCTCCATATTGACTAATCAAGAGCACAAGCGTTGCATTTCCTAAATTTGTCGGCAGTACTTCTCGCCGTACTTGCTTCGCTCAGCCTTAAGGAGCTGTGAGGGATGAAACTGGCCCCAGTCACCATAACGTTTTTTAGGGGCTCTTCTGTCTTCGGGAAGTTTTTGGAGCTTCTTCGGAATCCAACCACTGTGCCGAACGTCGCCAGTTGTTGTAGAGGATTCACTTCTCACCACACGTTACAATTCGATCGAAAAACGGTTCGTTTTTTTGCGCAGTAGAAGCGTAGAAGGCACCTAAAAACGACGATAGTTTTAGTATCATTCAACTCATGCGGCACCGATTTAATCCATTTTTATTTACTTCCCTTTTTGTTTAAATTACGAACGAGTGTTGAGTGGTTCAATTCGAGAGCAACAACAATTACTCGTGTGGTTTTGCCAGGATCGGCTCCAACTAAGGTTTTTAAATGTTTGTTGTAAACCGCAGTCGGCGTCCTCATCCTGGAGGCCCTCGTCACAATTGCGAAATTTATTGAACCATTATTAAGCCACATATTCGTTAGTGGTTTCTGGGCCAAACGCATCATTGATATCACAAGCTGCCTTGGCAGCTTGTCGGCTTTATTTGAACTAGAACAAGAAAATCGTCCATGCTGTGGAAAAGCCTGCAAAAAATAAATGAAGAGATGGAGAACAGTAACGAGTAAAATGATTTGATAGAGCAAAAAACGCGCTTCAAAGTCATATCTGAAATGGTTGTATACATATATCAAGCAATTAATTCAAAAATCATACATAAAATAATATATATGAGAAAACGATATTGTTTCTTACTAACCTAATACAAGAGGGATAGTTTGAGACACTATAATTATAATCAGAAATTTATAACAAATAGTAATTTTGATTTACAACAATATAAATAGCACAGAAGACCACGATAATAATTATTACTTTAAGCAAGTTAGAGTATTAGACTTTTTTAAACTTTTGGAAAAAACTCACTAGAATTAGTAAATGTCTAAAATAAGAGAAAAATACTTAAGATTTAAATAAAATGTCCTTTTATCAATTCTTCTTTGTTGGTTTAAAACATTTGAGACATAAACAAAAAGAAATCCATCATAAGCACTCAAAATATGATGCTTCATGAAATCATTCCTTGTCCAGCATAAAGGACGCTCTCTGTGTAGTATTTGACATAGCAAGTAGTTGATTCCGTTGTAAACAGGAATTTAGATATACACATTTAGAAATTAACATATTCATCCTCTTGTAAATTTATATTTAGGGTGTTCAAGTAATGCCCGACTCTCAGCTGAAAAGAATAAATATCTCCATTTTTAATTTAACGAATTACTAAATGTTTAAAATTAACAAAAAACAAAAACAATTCCAATACTTAGTACGGGTTATGATAATATTTTTATTTGCACATTTTTACACCGTGTCTGGTGTTTCAGTTTTCGATATTTTGTTACTGTGATTCTTATAAAACTAATACCGAACAGAGAAATATTAACAATTCAATTAATATTTAATCTTAATACTATGACAAGCAACATTACTTGGCAATCTAGTCAGACAAGTGATGTTAACGAAACTTTATTCCTTAATCTTAAAATTTACGCTCTTCATGAGCATATTACGCAGTTGCTGCATCGCCGCAGTAGCAAGAATCTAAATGCCCACTAAGCATTTAATGTACTTACAATCCTCGTATATGGTGTGGTTATGTCGAATTGTTTCGTAGACAGTCCGAACGTTGAGGACAGACTTCGAACAACGAATCAGATTTCCTGGTGATTGAACGTCACTAAGCCAGAAGAGATATAGAAGACATAGAAGTTAGTGAAAAGAATTGAAGGTTATGTTTACGAATGAAGTAGCCAGCTGGGATCAATTGCAGACATTATGTCAATAAACAATGCTCGCATTTGATGGGAGGGTGCCGAATATAAATGATGAAGCCCAACGCCAGTGTTGCTGGCAATACTGGAATTTTACGAAACAGAATACAATAATTTTTGCATAATATATGATATCCGATTTAGTCAGAGACAGCGATAATACCTCTGGCTCTTTCAGTCAGGTGTCATGCGCCATTTTCCCGAACAATTTCGATAAAAAGGGATGAGCAGTAAAGGTAAAATGGCTTATACAACTAAGCAAAAGGTTACATGTACTAATGTTGTAATCTCTACAGAAAGGTCTGAGTATATAGGAGACAAATGGATCGTAAGGTTAAGCAAAAAGTTACGTTAACCAGTTGCGTGAAAAAGATAGGAGATGAAGTTTTCACCAAAAACACCCTATTTTCCCACTTGGCATGAAATTATTCTATCAAACCAACATAAGGCGAACATAATTTTGTAGTGAGTGATACAATAGATAGAGAGAAAGTTGTGAAAGAAATTAAAAGAAAATTATGCATAAATTCAACTTACATAGCAGAAAAATAAGTAATAAACTAATGTGAAATACAATTTACAGGACAAAAATGTTATGAAGACTGGAAGATTAACAATGATTGGGCATGTTACCGATTGAGGACCAAATATCAAAGATTGATCAATGGAACTCGAACTTAAGTTTGCCTTGATTTACCTGGGAATGTAACATATTGGTAACATTAAAAACTGTAATCTTGAACAAGCAAGTTGACAGATTTTGGCACGGATTCAGTGAACTTTCTGAAAATTCAAATCTCTGTTCCCGCTACTTAGTTGATTTTCCACTTACCCTTCTCTTAAAATATTTCGCAAAATTCGGTGGAATTACTTTTTTGGCAAAAATAAAAAAAGGAAAAAAATACAAAATTCTGAGGAAAACGTGAAATGCGAAAATAGAAATATACATTTTATTCGGAGTAATTCATTTATGTTTTTTGTGTTTTAACCTTGGAGTTTTTTCATGTTGTTTTCTTTTATTATCTCGGGAGTGATTGGATTTGAATTGTTAGGTATGTGTAACGCAGCCACGGAGATATGCAGCAGCAGCAGCAGCAGCAGCGACAGCTTGCATATTCAAGTCAACAAGATGTGGCGTGAGTTGACATAACATGAAAGGAAGAGAAAGAAGAAGCGCAGAGGAAAAATGAACTATGCGAGGGGAAATTTTTACACAATATAGAAATACGAACTTGGAACAAAAAAATGGGTCATCAGCAAGACACACAGCAAAGAAACGAAAAACATAGATTTACAAAAAAAAAACAAAAAACAAAAAAAATGTTTGCCAGCGACTGGACTTAGACAAAACAAACGTGTGTACGCGGGAGGAGAAAAAGCACATTCGACACGGTTTCTGTTGTTTGATACGCAGTAATTTGCATATAAAAATCTACAGGGTCCCCCGCTAGCCTCTGCCCTAGCAATGTTTCTACATATGGTACCTCGTAGTGTCATGTTAACTTGGTCCGGGCGTTGTGCACGAAAGTGTTGCAAATGAACAAAGCAAAGAAATTCGATTCAGATTTTTTTTGTTTAGTTTAAACTAAAGGCATTTCCTCATAGTGATTTAACACTACGTCTGAATAATGGATTTATAAGTGCCTTCATTCGCCATGCGGTTAATGTAACGAATCTGTAATCAAACCAAACAGGCATCTTATCAGCATTTGGCTGTCGTTATAATCTCCGATCCGTTCAGCTCGCTTTTCAGAACTGGACTCACCGCCGTCTTGATTTTAGGTATTTTATTACGTCATTTTGACGTGTAGATTTCATACGCAAATTACTGTATATAAAATTACACCCTCTGATGTTTTAAGATCACTTCAGCTAGTCGGTCCCCTGACAATTGGTCCTCCACTAGTCTCTTCCCAAGCAGGGATCCGAAATGCATGCTAACTCCTGAAATAGAAGGTAGTAAGGAAGTAAAAAGATCCAACGCGTATTGTAATATTTCGAAGGGATTAGAAAACTGTTATCCTTTTTTTCTGCCTTAATATCTATTTTCGCTTAATCTATGTAGCTAAAATGATTCAAAACCTTTAAAGACTTTTTAATTGAAAATAAACCTTTTCAAATCATAAAATTTAAATTCGTAAATTCTGATATATATATATATATATATATATATATATATATATATATATATATATATATGGGGGTGTATGTGTGTATGGTAAGTATTTTTATTGCACCATATCGAATGTTTTGACACTCAAAAAAGTTTGTTATTGCCATCCACTTAAAATTTCAATACTAAAATGAGAACGACTTGTTTTGATGCCTTCAGAATGTTACCATTTCCTATGTATGATTCATGATCTTCTATGGGCTATTGTTCTTTATAAACTATTTCTTTTTTTCCTCATTTAATAGCAACTATATATGATGAAAAACAACGACAATGAATGAAATCCACATTTGTTTTATTACAAATGTCTTCATTATTTGTTTTCAAGTATTCCCTTCGGCGCTATGATAGTATAATTCAATAATACATCATTTATTACACATATCTTGTAAGACATATGGCGTTTAGCGGTATGTTGATCAATTTCTCTGGCGTGTCTATTTTCATATTAATAAAAATTTGGCTACTTGTCTCCTTACAGTTATTAAATAAAATAATATTAATGCTTTCTTTAATCAGCCAACCATCTTTTTGTTTTATTGCCTAGACTTGTCTTTGTAGGGGGATTATTAATGGGGATGCCCGTGCTACAGTGCTAATTCTCACCAACAGCCAAACAACTTGATATTAAGTTGTTGTTTTTTTATTATAGACGGTTACAGGTTTTTAGTAGATTAAACCAGAGAGGATGACCCCGAGAGGTCTTAACTATTAACCCAAGGAACATGCGTTCGGTCTTTAATAAAAATCTCATTTCATAAATTTTACAAAATATCTTATTAATTCTTACACTATGTTATTGAGCTAACATAATTGTGCTTAATTTCAGTAGCAGCTTGCTTCCACGAATCCAACATTTATAATATTTGCATTTTCCACTGTGATAGCGTAATTCTGATATCTGTAGCTTTGAATGAGCGGCGCCAAAAAGATACAATTATAATATTTAATGTAACACTATACGAATCTGTTTTGTTTTACTATAAGAATCATCAAATGAAGTTGTGCATATTTCTATTTATTACTGTGAAATAATCGAAGTATATTATATATAATAAAGCAATAAAAATAGTTCCAATAATATAAGCAGGGTAACGAGCATGTAATATTTGTATTCATTGCACATTACATAAGTCAATAAATCAATATAAGTACATAGTATAGCATCGAGTTTGTATTTGCTAAGTCAATGCCTAGAAAGGGGAACTCGTGGAAATTTGGTTATTGAAGAAATGGTATGTAATCGTTCGTAAGCGGAAGGTAGTAGGATTGAGGTGAAAGCAACTCAAATGAATTATAAAATATTACACTTTGAAACACGTTATTTGCCATAGTCTGTTTTACAGTAAGTAATCGTTAAACTATTACCAATTTGCTATTTTATATAATCGCTAACGCTTATTTATTATACTTTTTCTCAAATAATATATTTCAATATGTCGATTGTTTTTTTCAATATTCGAATGTAACTGTCAACGGCTTGCTCTTGTTGCGATTGAACAAATACCGAAATTTCTCAATTTTATAATTTTCTCAATGGACATTGCAGTCTGGCTCTCAGTGATGTGAGGCTAGCATCTTCATTAACTGAGTTTCTTTTTTAATGATCATATAAAATGTATATGCCACTGCTTTGAATCCATTGTTAAAATAAATTTAACTATTCTCTGGAACTCTAAGAAACTTGGAAAAATTAAAATATCGAAAACAAAACGAATCATAAGGCAAAACTCATTGTTTTATTTGTATTAACTAGAAAGTAAAGTGCTCAGTATCGTGCAAAATTCTAAACGTTTATGTTTATAATAGTATTTACTAAGCGGCATTTACTACTACAAATAGTAAAACAGAATAAAATCGTCTATATGTTTTTATACCGTACAGAAGTATGTGCGTTGAAAACGGAGCGGACCGAAATAAGTAAAAAATATAGTATTACCTCGTTGTCGTTAGAAATATAAGGCGTGTTAATAAGTTTGCTTTCGTTTTTTTGAAAGCCAGAATGGGCATATTAGTTTATTAAGACCTGTTTTCAATATTAGAACATCTGTTAATATGCTATGTTGCAATTGAAGGTCTATAAATGTCCAAATAATAGTGAAAACGCCAGTGCACGTTTTCCAATAAACACATACTTTCCTATGATATTCTGAAAACAAGATTTGACAAGTGAGAAGGGTGCGTATGTCAGAATAATAAAAATATTCATATTATAACCCAAAGAAAACAGTGTTCAATAAATACAATTCTGTCAGTATTTTAGTCTAATGCCCATGAATACTTAGCATTGTAATTGTGCAAGACATATGTATTCTATTTATTATTTAATATACACGTGCCTGATAAAACTGCATAGTTGAGAAAGAGTATCATTTACGCTTTAAAATGTGCATTACAAGAGTAACATAGAAATTAAAATGTGCAAGTACAAGAGTAACATAGAAAATAATTATAAGAATACTACACTCTAGATATGATTAAGCAAAAAAGCAAGTTCCCAGAATTTGATAAACAACTGAATTTAAGATGAACTATAAAATATCCGATATAGCACAAACAATCCTTGATAAAAACGATGGAATTTTGAATTAAAGAAAGACAGCCATTTAAAACTATTAAAATTTTACTTAACATCTCTGAATATGAAAACAATTCCTACGAAAATTCTGATGGTTTGGCAACACAATAAATCTGCAAGAGAAAAATAAAACAACAGAAAATACACACTCAGATGACCTTCCGGAAATCTAAGGACATTTATAAGACGATCTCTCTCTAAGATAAACGAAAGCAATATTGTAGGAGTCGATGTTTATATTACCCGTTATTCGAGAATAGCCATCGAGGGTGGAAAAAAGGGGGAATAGATAAAACATACCCACTATTCATACTGTGCTGAGGTTATCAGTAGCTGAGGGGGGCATTTTTCCATCAAAATCTACGATAAGACTAATGGTTGTTGCCGGCGATAAATAAATAGTATGTACTGTTATGATAACACAAATGGAATAGAGAGTATTGGAGTTCAGAGTATATGTGTTGACAATGTATGGAAACAATACAGTATTATCACTAGGCAATCACGGATGGCGACCCGAAAGAATATATATATATATATATATATATATATATATATATATATATATATATACATATACATATATATTTATATATATATATTAGTATTTTACATATATATATTTGTATATATATATATTTATATATATATATATATATATATAAGTATTTTACATATATATATTTGTACATATATATATAGGTATATATATATGCGTTTGTATATATATATATATATATATATTTGTATATATAGTTATGTATACATATACATATACATATGCATATATGTGTACAGTATATATATATATATATATATATATATATATATATGTACGATATATATATGTACGATATATATATATCTTTGTATATATATATATATATTTGTATATATATATATTCATATATATAGGTATATATATATGTATATATATATATGTATATATGTATATATGTGTATATATATGTGTATATACAGTTATGTATACATATACATATACATATATATGTACGGTATATATATATATATATATATATATATATACTATATATATATATATATATATATATTTGTGTATATGTATAAATATATATATTTGTATATATATGTATACATATACTCATATATATAGGTCTATATATGTACGATATATATATATATATATATATATATACGATATATATATATATATATGTACGATATATATATATATATATGTACGATATATATCTTTGTATATATATATATATATATATATACATATATATATATATATATATGATATAATAACGTTGATACACCGGTTCTTGTCAGATCACCGAACTTAAGCAACATTGAGCCTGGCTAGTACCTGATAGGTGCTCATTTGTGAATTCCAGCCGCTGTATGTTCTTTCCGCTTATCTCTGCATTGTTTCACGTTGTGGTTAACCTCCACTTTCCACGGGTATTTAATCCTGTTTACTCAGGACATGTGGGGTTGTGGATTACGCAACTCTTGCCAAAAAATTGCACCTTCAAGCACTATTACAGTGGGTAGTGGGTCTCGGTTGTCTGCCAATCTTAAATATATATATATATATATATATATATTCTATATTTACATGTGTATGCTTACAGAATAAGATATATAAGGTCGTCAATAGTCAATAGTTGAGTGCTCCAAAAGTAGGGTGTGACCACACAGTATTTACGTAATTATGTTAGTGCAATGGGTTCATTAATATAACTGATATTATTGGGTCGATAAAACTCGAACATAGATTTTCCGACGATTAAACCCTGCCGGTGATTATAATTCATTTTCCAGGCTTTTCAGTATTCATAATTCTTTCCTCTATTGCTTCCTATGTGTCTATCATATAAAGAGCTATTTATTCTATATTGTATTAGATATGCTCTTGAGTGGCTGACTTCACCTTCGCAGTCTATCAGCTTTAATTTGCTACTTATTATCAAGTCAATTGCGATCTGGATAATTTTCCGGGAAGCTAACGTGCAATTCTGTTTAATCATTCTAACCTTCAATCTTTGTGTTAATCACATATGTTGACTGGGAATTATCTTCCATTCAGATTGCTAGCTTATTCGCTGGGTGAATTATTATTTTCCGCTCATTTCTCAATGGCGACTTAATGGAGTAAAATTAATTGGCTCATATTCGTTTCTCATTATTTCTACATTCTTACATGAAATCCATATTTTTATTGAGGTTCTTTAAGTTATTTTATGTGCTTTAAAAGATTCCACAATTATATTCAGGCGTTCTCCGATAATTTCTTATTTCCCACCCTACATCAGAAGGCAGATTCGGCAGAGTTATTCAATTAGCTTATGCATTCGGGTAAGAATGCATTGTTGGAAATTATTTCAACTATAAATTATTTACGGTAAGGTGACCCCAAAATGCTAGGACAAGATGCAACCTTTTCTCGAAAACATTCAGCGAGGATTTCAATGTCTATATCAATGGTGTGTAAGAGTTCAACAATAATATTCTGGATTATGCGTTCGTATTGCATATTCAAAGTGCACAAAAGCTATTTATTTTATTCATTATTTTAAAAAAATACAGTTCTAAAAATACTAAATAAAAAATCAGAAAAATAGTAACATGTTTTATGCATAAGGTCAGGGTCCTCATTAAGTAGAAGTAAAATCGCTACGTACATATTTCTCACACGATGTAGTAGACACAAAGTGTCAGTATCATCACAACGTTAGGCTCAAATAAAATCCATCTATGCAATCTGAAAAAATGAATTTACATATTTTACAACAATATTAATGAACCGCACTAGGCAATCTTTAATAAAAAGATAAAATATTTTACAATAATATTAATCGATATGTATATGCCATATATCGGACTGATTTTAAACTGGATTCTGTGAATTCCTATTTTATATATTTAAACATGTATATTTTTATATTATCTATAGTTTTGTATTTGTTGAAATTCTTCGGACAAAGTTTCTCAGTCAGATTACATCAGTATGGCCAGTGGGTTTTACTAGCCATCGGATTATAATAACCGTATGATGAAAAGACACCTGGAAAATAGTGTGTAATTATAGCTTTCTTTCCTTTTTACACTTTTGTTCACTTTAGTGATCTTGTCCATATCTATGGTGGTGATGTGAGTGAAAAGGTGGGTATGAGTTGTTTGTTCACTGCACAATTAAATATTTTCACGTTTGAATAGGTAATAGTGATAAGCAAGATGTTTTCAAAAAAACGTGTCTCTAGGAAAGAAGCCATTTAAGTAGAAAATTTCCAGCATTTATTGTGTTATATAGTTCCAGTTAAGATGTTTCTTATTGCCAGCTTTGTCGGATTATTTCATCTGATCATAATTCTAAAATCTGACAATAACTTTCTCATAATTTTTATTTATTGCGGACTATTAATCTCATGTTTTCTTAGTTGTTTCACGACGTTTCGCCAACCATTCCTCTGACCTTCATCGGGTGGTAAGCGCGACGTGATAGGAACTCCGAATCTCCTAACCGCATCCACTGCAATTACTGCCTTTCATAGTTGTTGTCGTCTCACCAGGTTTTAGCCAGTAAAACCTCTGGCCGGCTTTGGGTAGGATTAAAACCGCTATCTTCAGACAATTCCCACCTGGAACCGTAATGATTCAAGGCCTCTATTCACTGCGCCACGGGCCCCGACGATCAGAAAACACCCTTCGGGGATCGTGGCACAGTGGATAGAGAGGTTGAATTCTCTCCAGGTGAGAATTGTCTGACGGTAAAAATGAATAAATAATACTCATCTCAATAATGAATTTTAATTAAATAATATATATATATATATATATATATATATATATATATATATATATCTTTCTCATATGTTGGTAGTTGTTGGTAGTCTGTTTGACCCTCAATGAGATGGTAAGGAAAATTAGTTTTGTATAATTTTTGTCTAAATTATATAGTATTGTAATATCTGTAAACGATTAATACTAAGGTATTAATGGAGCTTATATACAACGTGACAAATGTGTCGACTGTACACATAATTGTTAATATCTATATTCCTTTTTAATAGAAACACAAGTATCATATTTTAAAGTATACACTTGATTCCTCAATAAATAATGCATCATCTTAAATATTTAATGAAAATATAACTTTAATATTTCTGTACAATTGTGCTGATACGTTACTGAACTGGCCCTTTATTTCTATGAGATATTATTAATGAAAATTGTGGGTATATACTATTTTGGAACCATACGTTGCTAATATATACAAGACGCTGATATAAATATATAATATGAACTGACTCAGCTAAAATTTTAATGTGATAGTATCTGTGTATATTTAACAGTAACAATACTAATTTTTGTAATATTTCCAGAATTTTACTTTTAATGCATAAAGGCTGACAGCATTAATACAGCCAGAATCAACTAAGAATAAGCTTAATACCAGAAAATGCCTATCTATTTAAGTGTATATCGCCGAAAACTATAAGAAAAACATTTCTTCCTTCCTGATAATTTTTAACGAAATCGCGTATTCTCGACTAAACTGGAAAATATGGTAATACCTTCGTTCGCTGATATCGCCAACATTTTCAAATTTTATTAAACTGTTGAAAATATCTCTAGAAGATTTTAATATTTTACATTAGGAATAAATTTGAATTGATTTACATTCATTTAATGCAAATGAAATAAAATCTTATAAACACTCGTAGATAATTAAATCATTCTGTAAAATGTTCCTTTGTATTTTGACAAGTGGGCCGCTTCCTGGATTTTCCTCTTTCTAAAATCTGAGGAAGATGAAGCATGAGCGTGCGATAATTTGTACATATATCAGAAAAAAGATGAGGTCTCACATTATGCACTCGTACTGTGTCATTATTGGATTAAATGCTACAAAAGTATCTACTGTCGTGGGGGACAAATGTAATACATATCTTCAGCTATATGGTTTGAGAAATTCAGGGATTTTAGAAGTGAATTAATTAATAAAACATGTGACAATGTAGCAATACAACCATCAGAATCCCATTTACTGACAACTAATTCAAACCCAATAACAAGGAATAACCACAAAAGCAAGGTAGCCATTTAAGCCTACACAAAATATCGATGTTTTACTTAAGTACATTAGAACCACATCACACATAAATATTACATAGCAATATTTCAAGTTATATTTCCTTAAAGTTTCCTTAATTTGAGTTTGTGATCTACTTACATTTTTTATATTAACAACATGGTTAATTTAATATTTTCAGCAAATATTTGAATTTTATAGCGTTGGTTTGCTTGTTTCGTTTTGAATTCATTTAATGCGGTATCTCGTTATTTTAGCAAAAAAAAAAATGAATAATTCAATGCTTTTTAGCTAGAGATATTTATTTATATTGTTTGGATTCGTTGTTTTGTTTTAGGTATATCGAATATTTTCAGGTTATTTAATGCCGAATCCAGTAATCTCTGAAGACATTTTTTCCGTTCAAGTGTTATATATCGATATGTTTAAAAATACTTTAATAGGACATACAAAAAGAATAATAGATTCCATAAACAAGTTCAAATATTATGTATTTATTCTGGTTTAGCACGTAAAAAAATAATTGAATATTCGAATTTGATGAAATGGAAGCATCAAGGGGTATTGACTAAAAAAGCATCGGTTTATACAGGGTGAACCCCACAAAACGGGGCCCAACTCTAATTAGGCCCCGTTTCTTAGTGTTTTGTCCGAATGAAATGAAACTTTGGTCATAACTAGTTTATTATATTCAAAACATCACATCAAAACACTAAGGTCTTTGGGCTTTTTTTCTCCGTTCTACAGCATATGTTCTAGATTGCCTCCATTTAGCTTTTGCTTTTTTTGGAGGGGTCACCCTGTATGTTTTCATATTCAGATTTTAATGCGCTAAATAATCTTAGTTGAACAATAATCTTCTCTGACATCATATGTATCCTCTACTGAAGTGAAGCTTTTTTCTGTCACCATTGTCACTATGCTTGTGTGTGTAAATCCTTATGGCATCATCTCTTGACAAGTCGACAGTTAAGTTGGTAAAAATATTAGTAATGATTCAACTAAGACTTGATTTAATTTGAGAACTTAAAAATAAGTGAGAATCTTACACTTTTAATGATAACCTCGTTTCTCCACACCGTACGGTCCCTCTACAATATCCATAGCTAATGAAGTCACACATTATAAATTAACTTTCACATTCGTGGGTGGCAAGTTCGTTCATGGTCAAAATGTAGATAGACTTTTTAACTTCCAATATATTCAAATTTAATTTACGCCTTATTAGATTATTAGTTTTGTCGAAAATACATTTTTCATGACGACACTTCGCTTATACTTTATACAAAAGGTAATTCCAGTGGCGGAGGTTGTTTCAGAATTGTTTTAATATATAATGATGTTCTTAAATACACGACAATAATAACAAATATAACTGCATTGAATCGGTTGAATGAAAACTTTGGTTGGAGCTAGTTAACATTTTGAAAGTGGTTGCCTTGAAGTTTTGTTTCCGCTAAGATTTATTTCTGTCAACATCAAAAGCTATAAGAGTAAAACAACTGGTTTCACACAGCGCGTTTAAATGCGCGTGCAGAGATACTTGCATATACACAAACGCAACATCATATACTTATGTGAAAACAACAGCACAACCTCCATACATCCCCCTCCTTCGGTACTTTTCGCGTGGCTAAATGGAACTCGCTTTTACGTCAAGGGAGACAGTGTGAAAAAGAAGAAAGAGTGTATAGGAGAAGAAGAAAATGTTTCGTGCTTATATATTTCCCGATCAGATTGTATTGAAAGGACGATGGCGGCAAATAAAATCCTTTGACTGATGAAGGGTATTGGAGAAGCTTGAGTGGTAATAGAAAGATAATATACGCTCGCGGGTTTGCGGCCTGAGATCAGGAAAATAAAGGCAACATAAAATAATTTGAGTATAAGTATATTTATTAATCGATAATGGAAACACACGTTAATACCTTACTGCATATATATATATATATATATATATATATATATATATATATATATATATATATATATATATATATATATATATATATATATATATATATAATCCGCGTTAGATATGTTGAATCTGAGAGCAGTAGTTGTTCTGCATTCGGACAGGACATTGTTGTTGCAGTTTTAAATATGTTGTGGCATTTTTTAAGCAAAGCAATTTTAATAATGCAATATTCAGCCTTACTTGTCAGTCGGAGAAAAACAAGTAAATATAAACAGATACACTCACACACACAACAACTAACACACACACACACATATATATATACATATATATATACGCACACATATATATATATATACACACACACACACACTTATATATATATATATATATATATATATATATATATATATATGAAATAAAATGGAGGTGGAAGGACCTGGATACTCAACGTTTCGCCCGATTTATGCGGGCTTCTTCAAGAGGGATGGTCATTGACGAGAGAGTCGGAGGATTGGGGCTATATATAATGATGGGGGAGAGCAGCGTGTTTTCCTTATGTAAATTAGATGTCATATATACATGTATATACATTTTATGAGAGAAGAACTAATTAGAGTAAACTAGTGTAGTGGATTACGTCTAAAAGATAAAATATCGTAGAGATTAAAAATTGTGTTCGGAAATATAGCGGTGATAGATTAAATAAATAAAATGACACGAGATTACGAAAGAATCTTTTTTTTTTTTAATTAGAAATAATTGAATTGGGATAAAATAGCGCAGTAACTTAAAAGATGGTGTCTAAAAATAGGAATAGGAGGTGATAAAATGGAGTCTAAAAATAGATAATGATAAAATACAGTAAATAAGTAAAATAAAAATAAGTGAAATTACGAATTTTTTTTTTCGCGTTTAACCGGTGTCTAAGTTGTTTTCTTTAATAATTATTTTCGACAGAAAGAGAGCAACGTGGAAAAAACCTTTTCTTTGCTTAATTATATTGCTGGAATGGGAGATTATAGCTGACTCAATTAAACGTCGTGTGGATCTGTTATGTATGTGTTTAAGGAAAGTTGCTTTGTTAAAATCAAAATGGTGGTCGTTTTCCATGATGTGACAAAATATGGCGTTGAGTGTATTGTTGTTTTTTACATCTCTTTTGTGTTCATATATTCTTTTATTTAAATTACGTTGAGTTTCTCCTACGTATATTTTTCCACAATCAAGGCAGGGTATGGAATATATTCCGGCTTTGGTGTTAATGTTGGTATTAGTTATAATTTTACGTGTTAGATCCCTAATTGTTAAAGAGTTTAGATTTGTTATTTGAATGCCTGTCTTATTTAGGTTCTTATAGATTGTGTCGTTGTTTTTATTAGTTGGTAATGTTAATTGTCTGTTGTGTGTCGGGCTATTTAAGGAATGGTCTCGGTTATGGTAAATTTTTTGTGTTTTTCTTTTTGTATTTGCCAAAAAATGTTGAGGGTATTGCAAGTTCATGAATGTACGTTCGATATACTCAAATTCTTCCACGATGTATTCTTCACTACATATTCTCAGGGCCCTAAGAAAAAATCCTATTAGAATACCTCTTTTTACTTTATCATCGTGATGAGAGTAAAAGTGTATGTAATCATTTTTATTCGTGACTTTCCGATGGACTTTAAAACTTAGATGATCATTGTTATTTATGATGTTGATGTCCAGAAAAGGTATGGAGTTGTTATTTTCTCTTTCATACGTATAATTAATAGTGGGTTAAATCTTGTTTAATTTATCAGTGATATTCTCTATTTTGGAAGATATAGGGAGGTCCTT